>NC_080054.1:25027094-25097094 GCF_026212465.1 Amaranthus tricolor | reverse complement strand
TGCTGTACTATCCAGCCATACTGCCGGTACACTCCAATCTCCATAAGTGAGACAATACATTAGGGGGAGCTAACCCCTAAGCAAGTCTCTACCATAGACACTCGCCTTACTTCGGTGCCTATGGTTAAGTATGCATACCCCCGCGGTGGCTCATAATGCCCCCATATACCGCGAGTAATTCATTTCCACCAATTGACGTCATACTACGTCCACTTTAAGGTTAGTGAGGTCATACTACCTCTGCTTATCAAAACAATGTATAAAAATTATTTATTCGAAAGATAACATTATCCGTACTATATATCCATGCCTTACTTTTGTATACCATTATTATATGATACATCGGACTAATGCGAACCACGCTGCGTGTACATACCTTAAGCAAGATAACCAATTCACAAGCGTCTTAATCAATTCCCGGTCACGAATCGACTTCCTACAAGGTTCAATCGTATTCGGGAAATAAGCACACATACACATTTTCCTCAAATCATCCATAACACACATATACAATTACACCCACACCTAGAATACCACACACATCATGAACATCCATCACATACTATAACGTGGTAAACACACAAAACAGGACAGCATACATAATCTGTCCAGAAACACAACTTATAACTGTCAAACTGAAAATCCGACTTCACCGTTGCGTCCGGAAGGTGTCAAAACCCCCGGGTACCAATTTCCATAATTTATAACATAGTATAAGTATTTTTAACCTAATTTCAAAGCCAAAAATGTTCCAAAAATACCTTTTTTCACCATTTTCCAAACCTACGGGATTTTGTCATTTCATTTTTTTTTATCACAAAAATATAAATTTCAATGCTTTATTTCCTATTAAATCTAAACGACTATTTACATAATTTTCATGACCATCTATGAAATTAATTTTTATTTCTCAAAAATAATTCTTTTTACACAATGTACACACACACACATCACATATATATTTATATATATTTCTCTAACAACATTATAAATTCCTCCTATTAATCAATAAAATAAATTTCTAACACCACATACATTTTTCTATTAGCATCCATTTTTTTTATATATATATACTTTACAATCATCCATCAAACAAATCCTTCACACACATATAAACATATCTAAAACCCTAAAAAGAAACATTCTTCATCAATTTAGATAGAAAAATACATCCCAAAATCATACATGAAATTTTAAATTCATAAAGTAAACATGAATTATAAGATAAAACATATAATAATCATAGAATTTTAAATTAAAACTTAAGATTCAACATAGATTAAGAATTACACTTACAATTGTAAAGGAAAACACCAAATGATGAAGTGTGATGGAGTTAGGAATGTGAATTAGGAGGAATTTTGAAAGGAAGTCAATATGAAAATAATTTAGGAATTAAGAAGGGTTAATTATATGGGATTAATGCCTTGATCCTTCATTACCCTAAGGGAGTTACAAGCTCCACCAAGAGTCCCTCCTATTTTCTTTTTTTTTTAAAAGAAAAGATGGGTTAAGGAAAAGTTTGGGTCCAAATAATTCTAATTGCCAAAAAGGATTGCAAATCTCATGACCAAGCCCAATAATAAATAAAATATATATATAGAAATAATATTACTAGTGAATTATTAAATATATCGGGAAGAAAATATCGGGAAAATATCGGGGTGTTACAGACTACCCCCCTTAAAAAGGTTTTGACCCCAAAACCACACTTATCATTACACATAACCACAAAACAAGTAAAACGAACTTAATCACTATACACACATACACAAATCAACCCAAAACATAAATCGCGCGAGAATCCTATCGCCTTCTACCCCCCTTAACGAAGTTACGTCCCCGTAACTTACTAACCCGAGAGAAAAGGTGAGGATACTGCTCTCGCATGGAGTCTTCCGTCTCCCAGGTTGCCTCTTGTGAGCGGTGATTGGACCGTAATACTTTAACCATGGTGACATCCCTCCGACGAGTACTACGGACCTTCTTATCCAATATCCGGACAGGCTGTTCCTCATAGGTTAGGCTCTCATCAAGTTCTAATGGCTCTGGATCTAATACATGAGAAGAAGATGCAACGTAACGTTTCTACTGAGAAATGTGAAAAACGTCGTGCACTTTACCCAGAGCATTAGGCAATGTTAACCGATAGGCTAACTTCCCTACTTTCTCCACAATGTCATAAGGACCTATGAAACGTTGGCTTAACTTTCCACGAGCACCAAAGCAAACTACTCCTTTCATTGGAGACACACGAAGTAGAACCTTGTCACCCACTTCAAATTCACCAGGCCGACGTCGGAGATCGGCGTACGATTCTTTGTCTATCTTGGGTTGCTTTCATTTTCTCGCGAATTAACTTTACTTATTCAGTCATTTGAACAAGCACATCAGGTCCTAAGGTGACAGATTCAGTAAAATCATCCCAGCATACAGGACTACGGCACTTACAACCATAAAGTGCTTCAAACGGAGCCATTTGAATCGTAGCTTGGTGACTGTTATTATAAGAGAACTCTACCAGATCCAAATGTTCATCCCATGAACCTTGCCATTCCATGGCTATCACTCTCAACATGTCCTCCAGTATTTGATTGACGCGTTCCGTCTGACCATCGGTCATTGGGTGGAAGGACGTACTCTGAAGAAGAGTGGTTCCCAAAGCCTGCTGTAATGATTTCCAAAAATGTGACAAGTATCGAGTATCACGATTGGAGACAATAGTACGAGGTATTCCATGATAGCGAATCACGTACTTAATATAAGCACAAGCAAGTTGTTCCATATCCCACTTACAATTCATTGGAATAAACCTTGCCGACTTAGTAAGCCTATCCACAATAACCCAAAGAGTATCATTACCAGCCTTATTTCGTGGCAAACCTAACACGAAATCCATAGATATGTCATCCCACTTCCATACCGGGACTTCTAGAGGTTGCAGTAACCCAGCTGGTCTTCGATGTTCACTCTTAAGCTTTTGACACGTTAAACACTTGGAAACAAAATCTGCAATATTCTTTTTCATACCTGACCACCAAAACATGCATTTTAAATATTGATACATCTTATCTCCACCAGGATGAACCGAGTATCTAGAATAATGGGCTTCGTTCAATAATTTTTCCTTCAAAGAGTCACACCCATCCGGTACACACCACCGTCCTTTAAAACGAAGACTACCGTCCTCATGAATTGTAAAACCTTCAACTCTCCCTTCACTCATCTGCTCCCGAAGTTTAATGAACTTGGGGTCTTCTAGTTGCTTAGACATAATCTCTTCGAAATATGTAAGTTGAATGGACAATGCACTCAACTTGGCTTCCAACTCCCCTTCTTGGATTATCTCTAAGCTCTTTCTCTCAAACTCCTTACACAATTCCTCAGAGGTTATTAATGCTGAGACTGAGTGCCTCGATTTTCTGCTCAAAGCATCAGCGACCACATTCGCATGACCATCATGATAAGCAATCTCCAAGTCATAATCACTGATAAGTTCTAACCAACGTCGTTGGCGCAAATTCAACTCGGATTGAGTGAACAAAAATTGCAAACTTTTATGGTCCGTGAAGATCTTACATTTGACACCATAGAGATAATAACGCCAGATTTTTAATGCAAAAACCACAACCACTAATTCCAAGTCATGTGTTAGATAATTCACCTCATGAGTCTTCAGCTGATGCGAAGCATACGCCACTACTTTCCTATCTTGCATTAAAACACAACCTAATCCATGTTTGGAAACATCACTGTAAACGGAATATTCCAAAGATGGATCAGGTAAGGTCAACACTGGAGCTGTAGTTAATATCTCCTTCAACAACTGAAATGCCTTCTCACACTCCTCGGTCCATTCAAACTTCTTCTCCTTCTTCATCAAGGATGTTAGTAGACGAGCGACACGAAAAAAAAAATTCTTCACAAAATGACGATAGTACCTTGTCAAACCCAAGAAACTTCGAATATCCGTAACATTTCGGGGTGTAGACCAGTCCCGAACAGCTGCTACTTTTGCTGGATCAACGGAAATTCCTTCCTTAGAAACAATGTGACCTAGAAAAGCCACTTGCTCTAACCAAAATTCACACTTCGAAAACTTAGCATACAACTGATTCTTTCGCAGAATCTGCAAGACTATCCTTAAATGTTCTCGATGTTCTTCTGGGCTCTTAGAATACACCAAGATATCATCAATGAACACCACCACACATTTATCGAGATACGCGTTGAAAACTCGATTCATCAATCCCATAAACGCCGCCGGTGCGTTGGTCAACCCAAAAGGCATCACGGTGAATTCGAAGTGTCCATATCTGGTTCTAAAAGCTGATTTACTAATATCCTCCTCCTTAATACGTAACTGATGATACCCTGACCGCAGATCAATCTTGGAAAAGACTCCTGCTCCTTGTAACTGATCAAAAAGATCATCGATCTGTGGTAATGGGTACTTATTCTTAACAGTGACCTTATTAAGTTCTCTGTAATCAATGCAGAGACGCATCGTTCCGTCCTTTTTCCTTACAAACAACACCAGGGCTCCTTAGGGCGACACACTGGGTCTTATATAACCCTTCTCCAACAACTCCTCCAATTGGACTTTCAATTCTTCCATCTCCGTTTGGGCCATTCGGTAAAGAGCTTTTGAAATTGGCCCTGTCCCAGGGATTAAGTCAATCGAAAAGTCCACGTCCCTTCTTGGCGGCATACCAGGAAGTTCTTCTGGAAAAACATCCTTAAAATCACAGACCACCGGAATGTTCTCAAGTCGCACCTCCCGCCCCTTCACCTTCCTTATACTACACAGAAACCACGGTTGCCCTTGCTTGATTAACTTCTTGACCTTCAATGACGATATGATTTTTACCTTGGGTCCTTGGGAAGCTTTCTATATTTAACTTTCTCTCCTCGGGGTCCGCTTAGTGTTACAGATTGCCCCTCACAATATATTAATGCCTTATATCTACCCAACCAATCCATCCCAAGGATTACATCTAGACCTTCCATTTCCAAAGAAACAAATCACTCGAGATTTTGTCTTTCCTATATTGACCGACACCCCACGAAATAATATACTACAATGAAAGGTCTCTCCGGAAGGAATAGCGACTGAGAAAGATGTTTTCTCGGGATTTTCCAATCCTAAGTCTTTAATTCTAGACTTAGAAATAAACGAGTACGATGCACCAGAATCAAAAAGAACTTTATCAGACTTTGAATTGATGCAAAAAGTACCTGTGACCACATTGGACACTTGTGTTGCTTCCCTAGCGTTAACTGCTGATAGTCTGCCATTATTTTGAAATACTGGGGTGCGCCTTCTTGACTACCTCTTGTCCAGGAAGGTTCTCATTCCTAGCATTCCCTTGAGGTTGCTGAATTCCGAAATGATTTCTTTAAAACCTAAGGTTTGAGACACCCCCAGGGTTTCTACCAAAACAAACACCGTTTTGATTACCATTTCCCGTGTCATTGCCACTCCGACCATTACCGAAGCGTTGTTGTGGAATACCTCTGTGATTCCCCCCTTGAGGTTCTTGTTGTCCCAATCGAGCATAACACTCATACATTCTATGACACGATTTACCACAGTATGAACAGTCCACTAATGTTCCCCGACAATCTCTCCATGGATGATTTTTCTGGCATCTCTTACAGTTATAAATTCTTTCCTTTCCATTGCGGTCATTAAGTGGTTTCTGTACCCTGGCCGCAGATATCGAACCTCTCCCACCTTTACTTGACTGTCCTGGCTAGTACACTTTTTCTTGATAACCCCATAGGTTTTGTGTTTCTTAAAGTGGTTTTGTGCATGATTACTCTTGCTCTCTGCATTTTAGAACATAGGTTCCCTCCTTTTGTCCCCCACTATGGGCCAACTTCTCCTGCTCCTTCCTAATAACATTTCCTATCTAGGCTGCCCTCTTATATAACTGGTCTTAAGTATCGTACCTATCGATCTCAATGTGTTTTTGAATCTCGTACGATAAACCCAATTCGAAGCGTTGCATTTTCTTTGTTTCAGTCGGGACGTCCTCAGGGCAAAACTTCAGAAATTCCGTAAATTTCTGATAATACGCATGCACTGTTAAATTCCCCATTTCAAACCTAGAAAACTCGTTTGACTTATCTGTCCTCACGTGAGGGGGGTAGAATTGATCCTTAACGCTCCCTTAAAACGTTCCCAGCTTAATTCACCATCATTCTCCTTTATCAGCCTCGCCTTACTATGTGTCCACCGGTAGTCATCATCTTCGACTAGATAAAATGCAGCCCGGTCGACCATAAATTCCGCGGGACATCGAACTACACTAAAGAGTTTGTCAAACTCTCGAAGCCAGTTTTCCAGCGCAGAAGGTTGTCCTTTCCCATCATAAGTAAAGGGCTTACTCTGGGCTATTCTCTTACTAATCGATGAAGCCCTCTCTTCCAAGGATTTCTGTCTGGGGTTTCTTGTACCAACTAGGGCTTTCACTAGGTTCCGAAGTACACGGTCAGAGTGACCTCTATTTCCGTTCTTTCTCAAGAATGGAGGCATGATGGAAGGTATACGGCATTTTAATAAACAAGGTATATATATAAATATTCTATTTCCATCATCGAGGTTAAACAAAACTTAGGCTAATATAACTTCTTAGAGATAAGGAAGTCTATCCTAATAGTTGGTAGAATTAAAAAGTTGAGCCTGTTAATCGGCTCCTAAGCTTCCGCCAAATAAAAAAAAATATTTTAATTAATTATACTAATGCTCAATATTCACAAAATTTCAATATCATAATATATCAAACTTTACAAATTTAGCTAATGAGAAGAGGTTATAAATAATTAAACAGAAAATTAAGATGATATTATAATTCAACCCGCATACTCTGCCATAACATATTATTAAATTCCAAAATACTTGGGTACAAAATCCCAAATAATCACCGTTCTTCGTAACCATATTGTCAAAACAAAACAGAAGAAACTTCTCGACAGAATATCCATACATCATTATTAGCATGAAAATACTCATATAAAATCATAAGCATAAATACTACAATCAAAAGCAAGATCATATAGTAAAAGGCGATGCATCCATACGGTCCCGATCTTCCTCATATAAGTCAGGGTCAAAATCAGCATCCCCGGAGTCGTCATTGGATGTGCTATCAGAATCAGTGGGTGTCTCTATGGGTAGGGAGTCACTCATATCTAGTTGTTCCTCAGAATCTAAAAGCTCAACAATTTCTGGTTCGGGTAATATTTCTTCCCACATTGTAATATCACTATCACTCTCGCTCATATTATCTTCCCTATCAGCTGCTTCTACCTCCATATAAGCATTATATCCCCCTTCCGCACTATCCTCATAAAACTCTTCAACCTCCTCCTCGGAATTTCCCCAAGTATTTTCCTCCAGACCTTCTTCGGGGACTTCCTCGGGATCTTCTCCTAGATCCTCCTCAGGATCCTCCTTATCAAAATCTATCTGCAGAACTGAGTTAGGGTCGACCATTGGAACATCCTCCTCAACAATCTCAGCTGCCCCACTAGCCTCAGCATTCTTACATCTCTCATTGTCTACAACATCCATTCCTCTATCCCATCTATCAAACTCTCGCTCCAATTGAGCAATTCTCTCAATCAACTCAGCAATTCCCTCAGCTATTATTCCCTCATAAACTTGTTGAGACTTTTTATAGATCATCTCCATCCTGCGCTTATAATCTAGCTCACTCTCTCCTTCTTTCTTGTCCCAAATTTTTAATGTTTCTATCTTTGCCCAGACCGGTACATTTACTAAGGCTCTCCATGGTTCTTCTAGGGTACTAATTTCCCCTTCAGCAGGTCTTTTTCCTTTATCCATGACAGATAAAAAAAAATGTTCGTAATCCATGACTCACGAATGAAAGAAAGAGCAAAGGAACAATCAATTTCCAAGCTCAAATAATATCATAATTCATCAACAAAATATCTAACAAGCACACAACAAAATTATCCATAACATCATGCTTAAAGACACCAAGTAAAACACATCATATCCCCTTAATGTCTACACCTTTACTCTCGTCATCATTTTTTTTTTGCGTTAGTCTATCAATTTAGATAAATAACACTAAATAAAACTCCCGCTCTGATACCAATTGTAACATCTCGGAATAACTCGGATCGTACGAAAAGAGAAGATGACCTTTTAAAAACAAGTGTATATCGTCCGAGTCAAACCAGGATGTTAGAAGGCAGTTAAAAACGGATTTGAAATTAAGGGAAGCTTGCGAATCGAGTTTTATTAGTGTTATTATGAACTACTAGATATAAGAAATTCTTAGCAGCGGATAAGAACGAAAAATTAAATCAACTTATTACAACTTGAGAACAAAATCGCCTCATAAAACCAAATATTCTTTAAACTTTATTAGAAGTTCTTATCAAGACTTCTGTATCCTAACGGTTTATTTCTCCAAGGGACAATCCTCACTCCCCAGACCTGCAACTTAACTTACTGCTAGTCATTGCCCAGATAGGAAACAACATCATTGCAGGGTCGTTAAGACCAAAAGTACACGTCAGCTAACGTCGCATAACAAATAATTAATTACAACAAGAGAAAGACTTAATTCAATAGCTGTCAATTCGCAGAAAAGTACGCTTTGATCATGCTAATAAAGAATAATTATTTTCATATAAAGGTTAGTCAGCCATACTGCTGTACTATCCAGCCATACTGCCGGTACACTCCAATCTCCATAAGTGAGACAATACATTAGGGGGAGCTAACCCCTAAGCAAGTCTCTACCATAGACACTCGCCTTACTTCGGTGCCTATGGTTAAGTATGCATACCCCCGCGGTGGCTCATAATGCCCCCATATACCGCGAGTAATTCATTTCCACCAATTGACGTCATACTACGTCCACTTTAAGGTTAGTGAGGTCATACTACCTCTGCTTATCAAAACAATGTATAAAAATTATTTATTCGAAAGATAACATTATCCGTACTATATATCCATGCCTTACTTTTGTATACCATTATTATATGATACATCGGACTAATGCGAACCACGCTGCGTGTACATACCTTAAGCAAGATAACCAATTCACAAGCGTCTTAATCAATTCCCGGTCACGAATCGACTTCCTACAAGGTTCAATCGTATTCGGGAAATAAGCACACATACACATTTTCCTCAAATCATCCATAACACACATATACAATTACACCCACACCTAGAATACCACACACATCATGAACATCCATCACATACTATAACGTGGTAAACACACAAAACAGGACAGCATACATAATCTGTCCAGAAACACAACTTATAACTGTCAAACTGAAAATCCGACTTCACCGTTGCGTCCGGAAGGTGTCAAAACCCCCGGGTACCAATTTCCATAATTTATAACATAGTATAAGTATTTTTAACCTAATTTCAAAGCCAAAAATGTTCCAAAAACACCTTTTTTCACCATTTTCCAAACCTACGGGATTTTGTCATTTCATTTTTTTTTATCACAAAAATATAAATTTCAATGCTTTATTTCCTATTAAATCTAAACGACTATTTACATAATTTTCATGACCATCTATGAAATTAATTTTTATTCCTCAAAAATAATTCTTTTTACACAATGTACACACACACACATCACATATATATTTATATATATTTCTCTAACAACATTATAAATTCCTCCTATTAATCAATAAAATAAATTTCTAACACCACATACATTTTTCTATTAGCATCCATTTTTTTTATATATATATACTTTACAATCATCCATCAAACAAATCCTTCACACACATATAAACATATCTAAAACCCTAAAAAGAAACATTCTTCATCAATTTAGATAGAAAAATACATCCCAAAATCATACATGAAATTTTAAATTCATAAAGTAAACATGAATTATAAGATAAAACATATAATAATCATAGAATTTTAAATTAAAACTTAAGATTCAACATAGATTAAGAATTACACTTACAATTGTAAAGGAAAACACCAAATGATGAAGTGTGATGGAGTTAGGAATGTGAATTAGGAGGAATTTTGAAAGGAAGTCAATATGAAAATAATTTAGGAATTAAGAAGGGTTAATTATATGGGATTAATGCCTTAATCCTTCATTACCCTAAGGGAGTTACAAGCTCCACCAAGAGTCCCTCCTATTTTCTTTTTTTTTTTTAAAAGAAAAGATAGGTTAAGGAAAAGTTTGGGTCCAAATAATTCTAATTGCCAAAAAGGATTGCAAATCTCATGACCAAGCCCAATAATAAATAAAATATATATAGAAATAATATTACTAGTGAATTATTAAATATATCGGGAAGAAAATATCGGGAAAATATCGGGGTGTTACAGCTTTGATCTTCCTCAAATCCTCCACACATAGCTTTGTGGTTGTCAAACTTCTAAAATATAAGCTCAACTCGGTAAGAGCTTCCCAAACCTTCACCGGTAGCAATTCTCTGAATGCAATTGGAATTAAGCATTGCATGAAAACATGACAGTCGTGACTTTTCATGCCGAACAATTGATGCTTGGCCATGTCAATATTCCTTACCATATTGGACACATAACCATCGGGAAATCTAATACTCTTCAACCATTAAAGCAAAGCACATATCTATTGTTCATTTAATGTATAGGAAGCTTTAGGAATAGACGTCCCTGTATATAATTATAATAACATGTTACATGAATTATTATTAATCATTAATTCTATAAAGGTTTGAGAATACACGAACCCATAGGATGCAATTCTGAACGTATACCAAGTTCACACAGATCGTGTCTACCCTTGATGTGATCCTTTGTTTTACTTGGCACACACAACAAAGTGTTGAAAATGTTATCAAAAACATTCTTCTCTATGTGCATAACATCCAAATTATGTCGAATCATGTTAGTTTTCCAATATGGAAAATCCCAGAATATGCTCCTCTTCTTCCATCCAGCAGAGTACTTACTAACCTCTTTATTATGTTCCAGTGCATCTTTTTCATTGACTCTCAAGAAACCAAACTGGTCTAATTCATCAAGCAATTCATGTCCAGTCCGAATAATAGGCGGATCTCTTTTCTCAACAACGCCTGATCTAAAATTTGTTCTATTTCTCCTATAAGGATGACTTCTATCTAAAAACCTTCTATGACAGTCAAACCAACACATTTTCTTGCTATGCGTAAGGTAGAAGGCTTGTGAATCATCCATGCAGTAAGGCCAAGCATATCGGCCAGCAGTACTCCACCCGGACAACATCGAATAAGCTAGAAAGTCATTGATCGTCCACATTAAATCTGTTCGCAGTTGGAAATTCTCCATTCTTGACACATCAAATGTACAAATACCCTCCTCCCACAACATATTCAGCTCTTGTATTAGTGGTTGAAGATATGAGTCAATGTTGTGCTTTGGATTACTCAGCCCAGGGACAATCACGGTCAAGAACATATACGGCTTCTTCATGCACATCCATGGCGGAAGATTATATGGTGTGACAATGACAGGCCACGATGAATACTGTTGAGTGGAACTTCCAAAGGGGTTAAAACCATCTGTACACAGACCAAGCCGCACGTTTCGAGTCTCCATTGCAAAGTCTGGATGCATGTCGTTAAATGTCAACCACGCTTCAGCATCGGACGGATGTATCATCTCTCCATCTTTAGTGCGGTGCTCTGCATACCACCTCATATGCCTAGCTGTTGCCTCTCAAGCATACAATCTTTATAATCTGGGGCCCAGGGGGAAATAATGAAATTGTTTCCGCGAAACCTTATCGCCTTTACTGTTTCTTCTCCATCTAGAAGTTTCACAAATATAATAGCAAGTTGCATTCACATTATTCCCCAACATATCATACATTCGTTAAGACAACAATCTATTTTCTCAACGGGTAATCCAAGGGCAGCTATTTGTTTTTTCGTTTCATAGAAGTTGTTTACCATCGTATTCTGTTCTGGTAACACTTCGTTCACAATAGCACAAATATCGTTGTAACACCTCTCAGTGAGACGATGGTCTGTCTTCAGGTTTGTAAGTCGACCAATAATAGACATTTTGGTGTGATTTTTACAATCTTCACATAAAGGACTATTTACAGAATTTAACATTTCAAAGAACTGTCGACACTGAGGGTTTGGATATTCGTCAATGTGTACCGATGGTTCATTATCTACTGACACTACATCATACTGGGAGGGAATGAACTGATGGTAAGTGTCTAGAAATACACTAGCTACTACATCATGCACCATCTGTGAGTATGGATTTGGATTGTTTGACAATTGCTCGCTCCCACTACCGCTACAACATCACATGTTGTTCCTATCTCTATATTTTGATGATATTCCCACTCATAGTAATTTTCAACAAACCCCCTTCTTATTAGATGTTCTCTTATTTCATCTGGTTCCTTATAACAACAATTTTTACAAGAACATTTAATCTCAGAACTCTTGCTTTTTGTACGAGCAAAATTTAAAAACTCTTTAAATCCTCTCATAAATCTTAAACTAAACTTTTCATTTTTTCGTCGGTTGTACATCCAACTTCTTTCTTGCCTAAAATTCATTTTTAACACCTATATATAATATATAACATAATTATTCAACTGATTAGTAAAGTAAGTTAATGAAAATAATAATATATGATAATAATATAATTATTCTAATAAAAATTATTAAACCAAATTAATGTCAATAAAAATAAAATATAAAATAATAAAAAATAAAAAAAACTCAAGTAAATAACAAAGGAAATAAAATATGTACTAATCAAATAATAAAATTAAACCAAATTAATGACAATAAAAATTAAATATAAATAATAAAAATAAATAAAACAACTCATATAAAGATAAAAAACAAGCTACATAATAGAATAAGAAAATCACTAACCTCTTCTAATTCTTTAGTTTCCGAAATATACGATGCACAACAATTATGCGTCTTATTTATAGAAAACATGACGACAACACGGACACGGCGATTACAAACCCATCGCCACTTTTGAATTCAAATTCAAAAAACACGGCGACCAAAAGGCTTCCAACCGTACCGTCGCCTTTATTTAAAAAAATATATAAAACAAAAAATAGCGAGGAATTGGCGATTAAGGTAGTCCTCGCCAACAGTTAAATAAAAAAAAAAATTCGGTCTTGCTGGCGTCAATATGGCGACAAACGATACCCGTCGCCAAGCATTAAAATAAAAATTAAAAAATACTGTCTTTATTGGCGACGAAATGACAATCACAAAAACCGTCGCCGAATATTAAAATAATAAAAAAAAAAGATAAAATGCTTTTGGCGACTGGTTGGCGACCACCCTTCCCGTCGCCATGTACTTTCTCAGTTGGCGACTAATCCTTCTCTTGCCTTGCCGTCGTCAGGGGCGACCAACTCCTCCCCTCACTATTTTACCATCGCTAATTCAATAGTCTTTTGTAGTGACAATTGGTCACGTGTTCAAATCTTAATTATTCTTTCGCATTATTTTAACTTAATTTAATGTCCAAAATTCAAAATTTTATTTACCCCATTAATTTAACTTAAATTTCCGGAAATCATGAAGCAACTAAATAAAAACTAAATAATGGCCCAAATCAATTGAAAACTTTCTGAACAAGTTAAGAAAAAAAAACACTTTTATTTCTTTGTTCAATCACACTAGAAAGATGAACATCAAACAAACTAACGGAAAGCCCCCGAACACAATTAACAACAAAAGATAATCCATTCTTTAATTCATTTTTGTTATTTCCCATTTGTCTTCTTCCTTTCTCTGAAACTTTGTTTTCTGGTTTCCCAAAGAAGAAATTAAATCATGAATACCAGCACTTCCGTTTATTTCCCTTTCTCTGATCTTCCATTTCATACGAAAACCCACATTTTGGCCAGGCTTCCTGTCAAAACCCTACTAAAATGTCGGTGTGTGTGCCCATCTTGGCGCGCTTACATCGATTCCCCTTCTTTCATCTCCAAGCATCGAAATCTTTACAATAAAGAACATTCCAAAACTTCCCATTTACTCATTGGAGAAACTTCAAGACGATTCCGCCTACAGCTTATTATTAACGGTCAGAAATTAACCACTCTTGCTGTTCGTCCTCCATATTCTGCTGATTTTTCTTTAATACCATGGATTTATGGAACATGTAATGGGTTATTTCTACTCAGATTATATGGTGATCAAAAGGGTATGTATTTGTTTAACGCCTTTCTCAGAAAATCTCTGATTCTTCCACCTTCTCCATTTGCTACTCCCTTTCAATCTACTAAGTATGTTTTAGGGTTTTCCCCCACATGTAATGATTATAAGGTGCTTGTCTATCGGCTTAAATGTGATGAGTATGAGCCGGCAATGGCAGTTTATTCACTTAGAAATCACATTTGGACTATTAAAATCAATCCCATGAATGTCGATGCTTGGACTTCATTAAAGGCCCCTTTTTCCCGTAACAAATATGTTTATTGTGGATGGATTGTTTACTGGTTTCCTCAAGGTTATCCAAGAATTATTCACTCTTTTGATTTTGATAAAGAAGAATTTAATAATGTGGCAGTACCCGAGCCACTGAAAGAATGTAAGAGTTTAAATCTTTTTACCATTGGTGGGTTGTTAGCTGTTATATCATCGTCCTGCATATGGGTAATGGAAAAGCATGATGAAGAGTACACATGGAGGGTGTGGTGCTCAGAATCTTGGATTCAAAATGTTTTTGATGTAATGGAACAACACAATCCATATGGTGCTAAGGTTTTCTTTGTTGAGCAGACAAATGTATTTCTAATAATTGGATTGTGGGGTAGCATACAATTTTATGAAGTTACAAGCCGGAAGTTAAAAATGTGGATGAATAATAATACTCGTTTTCTTTCCGGGGGTCCTTATGTGGAAACCTTAGCGTTGCTTACAGGAACGGAAGGAATGATTTTCGAACCTTTCTCTTAATTCACGAGAATCGATTCGTAAGAAGTTCATAGCGAACAGTGAAAATCGATATTTACACTAACTTGTCATCTGTTTTTTCTATTATTAGATTGATTGTTGTAAATAGGTTACGGAATTGGAAGTAAGAATGATTTTAGAAGCACTGATAGGATACATGACTAATAAAACAAATATTGTTCATTAGAATTAGCATTCTTGCGTAGCCTTAATCCAGTGAAAAGATAGAGTAGATAGTAGTCAATATTGTAGATAATAGGCAATAATGTGTCTTTTGTCTATATAAGTAAGAGACATTGTGTTAAATCAAAAGACCGGCATGTAATACAAGATCGGATTGCATCCTTAACATTCTTGGTATTTTTGAGATGAGACAAAATAATACAATTTTCATCTCTTGAGAAGAGAGGTTAATGCCAACATTAGTTTCATTTTAATGATTAAAATTGAATTCTACTAATCAAAATTAAATTTTAGTAATTGTATTGAATTAAACTGAAAACTCCTATGATTTATTTTAACTAGAGTAACTTTTACTAAAAACGATTTTTATTTATTGTTATTGTACTGGTTTTTATACATTTAAAATTTTAAAAGAATGACATTGTACTACTTGTATTTTTTAATAAATTGAAATTTATTTTTATTTGTTTTAATTTACATTAATTTACTCATATTCATGATATTATTAATTATTTTTAAGCATAAAAAGATCAAAAAATTAATTAAATGACTTGAGAAAATTTATGTTCAATGAGAGATAAAATTCATGGGCAAAAATATCAAAGAAAGAAAGAAAAGTACTATCGTAATATTTTCTTCCAAATTATAGTCACTCAAAAAAAAAAAGTTGTCGGATTCTAATGACAAATTTAATCGGAGATAACCTCTTGAATTATAGTTTACTTTTGACTAACCCATTTGAAAAATCGAAACCAACAACCACGAATGGTTTACATTTAAGTTCAGTTGATCCATTTATTGATTTACTCTTTTTTTAAAATAAAATAATTTGATGAGATTATTAGACTGACTCATGTATATTTAGCGTGTTAAAAATACCACTTACAATATTAAATTGACAAAATTACAAGAATAAACTAATTATATAGGTATGTCTAGTGGTGAGACAATCTCATACAAGAGAAACCCATTTATTTATATTCCTCCATATCTAATTCAGTTCTTTCTTTATATACGACAGTCAACGTTCAAGGCTACAAAATTGTTCCCTTACTATAATATTTATTTCTTTCTTGGCCTATTTGATCCCATTCGTCTTCTTTCTTTCTCTGATACTATTTGTTTTCTGGTTTGCCGATGAAGAAAATCAAGACTAGCACTTCCGTTAAATTCTCTTTTCCTGATCTTTCATCTGAAATAATAATCCACATTTTGGCTTTGCTTCCTGTCCAAGACCTTGCCATTTTCAGGACTGTGTCCTCATCCTGGCGCGCTTACATCGATTCCTCTTATTTCATCTCCAAACATCGAAATCTTTACTATAAAAAACATTCCAAAAATACACATTTACTGATTCTAGTCCTAGACGATACTGCCTACAGCGTGTTACCAACGGTCAGAAATTAACGACGACTCTTGCTTTTCTTCCTCCTTTACGTACTCATTATTTGATATCATGGATTTATGGAGGCTGTAATGGGTTATTTCTAATGATCTTCCATGGTCCTTCAGATTATAGATGTTTGTGGAATCCCTTTCTCAGAAAATCTTTGGTTCTTCCACATTGTCCATTTGTTACTCCCTATAATTTTACTCATTATGTTTTAGGGTTTTCCCCCACTTATGACGATTATAAGGTGCTTGTCTATCGGCTTAAACATGATGAGTATGAGCAGGCAATGGCAGTTTATTCACTTAGAAATCACCTTTGGACTATTAAAATCAATCCCATGAATGTCGATGCTTGGACTTCATTAAGGGCCCCTGAAGCTTCTAACAATTATGTTTCTTGTAGGTGTGTAGTTTACTGGTTTTCTGAAGGTGATACCTAAATTATCTACTCTTTTGATTTTGATACAGAAGAATTCAATACCCTGGCAGTACCTGAACCACTGAAAGAATGTAAGAATTTAGTTCTTTTTACCATAGGTGAGTTGTTAGCTCTTATATCATCATCTTTCATATTGGTTATGGAAAAGCATGATGGAGAGTACACATGGAGGGAATGGTGTTCATAATCGTGGATTAAAAACTTTTTTGCTTTATTGGAAAAGAAAAGATTTGAAGAGCTATTTCCAGTTAGTCTTAAGGTTTTCTTTATTGAGTAGAGCAATACATTTTTAATTATTGGGTTTTGGGGTGGAATACAATTTTATGAAGTTCCAAGCTAGAAGTTAAAAATGTTGGTGAATAGACATGTTGATTCTCGTTTCTGGGGTCCTTATGTGGAGACCTTAGCGTTGATTACAGGAACGGAAGAGATGATGTTCACACGTTATCCTTAATTGACGCGAATTGATTCATAAGAACTCAAGGGCTACAATGAAAGTCTATATATATTTTCATTAATCTGTCATTTGTTTGTCCGTTATTAGACATTAAATTGGTTGTTGTACATAGGCTATGAAATTGAAAGTAAGAATGATTTTAGAAGAATTTGATGTATGACTAATAAATCAATTTTGTTAATAGAATTAGCCATTTTATTTTGTTAACGCCAATGAATTTCTGGTGTTGTTCGAAACTGAAATACAAGACAGTGCATCTTTGGCGTTCTTATGGTGACACAAAATATGTGAGCATTTAACAAACATTTCAGCTAACTAGAAATAACAACAAATTAACAATTGGTTAATCAATCATAAACGGCTTTTTAAGATACGGAATCGTCCTATTATATTTGATAATAATTAGGAAATTGGAGATCAAATATAATTAGGAAAATATAGTTTTTTTAATTATGTAGTTTCTAAAGTGTCTAGTAATATTTTTTCATAAACTTATGAATTTAGGGTTTTTGGTACTCCTATAAATACGGGTGTAAGGTTGCTTCATTTGTGTTTCCCCAAATTTGAGACAGAGCCTATATGAGATCAATGAGTGTTCTCATTAATTGTGGAAGTATTTGAGACTTCTCAAACAGTCTTGAATTGTTTGTCGATGATAATAATATAACGGTGAAAGAGTTCTTTCACTTAAAATTATAAATTTTTGAATTTGTGTGCCATATTTTTATATTATCTAATTTTAAGTATTTGTTGTTTTTATTCCTTATCACCTTTGGTCTTGTTGTTTGTGTCATCTGTATACAAGTTCCTCACAAGTGAAGGTGGAGGCACTTGATGTATTGGCAATAGAATATTGCCACATATAACAAGATTAATTCTCTCTACTTGTTCTCTTCAACGTACATAAGTCACCGTACTCATTAGTCATTAGGCTCCGACCCCTTACAAGTTAATGTGGTGGTTTATGGTTAACAGTAGATCAGATGACAATGGGTCAAACTCGGATCATATTATGCATACTTCAATTTTGTTACAATTAAAAGTCATACTTTTTAACCTCCACCTCCAACTCATACTTGGATTTTATGTCCTCTGACTCAAATTCTCGAACCTCCGACGAGATCAAATTAGGATATATTTTTCAAAAAATTTAAATTTGTCATTAAGTTTAATTTCGTAAAATAATGTCTTTCAAATTGGTTATGATTGCCTAAATTCTACTTAACAAAAATATAGTTTGACCAATTCAACTTAGTAAATCAAATATACTCACTACAAAAAAGTTGCTTCCTCCCACGCTTAAAAATGTTATTGCCCACGCTTAAAAATGTTATTGCCCACGCTTATATGTGAGGCTAAAGTAATTCCCCACGTTTAAATAAGTGTGGGGAAAATTTCTGAGGGGAAATGCACTTTCAGCCTCACTTATAAACGTGGAGACATTATCCTCACTTATAAGCGTGGGAAAATTAATTACATTCCTATTGTTTTTTCACACTTATAAGTGACGATATTTTATATGATAACTACTTTTTAAACTAATTTTAGCGAGAAATTTTATACTACTATTTTTTTATTATTGTTTTTCTATTATAGTAATTATTATATTGCTAATAACTAATTTTATACTTTTTAAATTATTAGTGTTAATAATTGTTATATTAATTATTTTTACTCTAAAAAAAATAGAGTAAAAATAAATAAATGATGCATTTTATTTCAATATATATATATATATATATATATATAAGATTTGGTACTTGTGATTGTTGTATTCGTTCTTTGATGGCCACCTAAAACAAATAAGAGAAAAATAAATAATTATTATATTAATTAACAAAGCTAATTTTATACTTTTGGATGCTTGTATTTGGTACTTGTGATTGTCGTATTCATTCCTTGATGGCCACCTAAAACAAAAAGTAATAATTTAATTTTTAAGTTTCGTTACAAAGTATATATATATATATATATATATATATATATATATATATATATATATATATATATATATATATATATATATATATATATATATATATATATATATATATATATATATATATATATACTACAATAAATATGAACGAAACTTACTTGTTTCTCCATCCGTTGTAATTTGACGCACAACAACTTATCTAAGATTTGTGTATTAGCTTTTTTTTTTCTCTTATTTGTTGCCTAAATTATAAAAATGATGATTAAAATCATCAATGCGAACAAAATAACTAGATTAACTAAGCGAATAGTATTAACGAGAAGCAACTTAGAGCAATTAGTATTAAACTAAGCAAATAGTATTTACTAAGTAACTTAGAACTTTTGAAAAGTGGAACATTTGTCCATCAGAATAATTATACTGAAAAAGTTTTAAAACGATTTTTGTAACACCCCGATATTTTTTTCCGATATATTAAATGATTTGCTAGTAATATTATTATTATTATTCTTTATAGAAGAATATATTTCTTTTTATTATTTATTTTGTTAGTAGGTTAGATCATGAGACTTCAACTTTTAAGGCAATTAAAACCATTTTAAGTCCAAAACTTTTTCCTAACCTATCTTAAAAAAAAAAAAATAAAAGTGGGAATTTGAATCATTTTGGCCGACCATATGGAGTATCTTGGGGGGATTTGTAACTTCTTAGGATATTGAAAGATTAAGGAGTTATTGCCTTCCATAAGTATTGCTTTAATTTTTCTTAATTTCTTTATTTCCTTAATCTCCTAATTTCCTTACATCTTTTCATTTCAAACCATTTGCAAGTAAGAAAACACTCCCAAAACCCTCTAATCCTCACGCCTAATCCTCCATTGGTTCATCAATTTTGGTGTTTTGCTCTTGAGCAATTGTGAGTAATTCTTAATCTGGTTTTTATTTTTAAGTTTTAATTTAAATTTCTATGATTTTTATGTGTGTTATTTTATGGTTTATGATTTGTTCATGATTTAAAATTCATGTGTGAAAGTATAATGTATTTTTCTATCTAAATTAATGTATGGTTTTTTAGGGTTTTAGATATGTTACATGTGTGTGAAGAATTTGTTTGATGGATGATTGAAAAAAAAATATATATATATATAGAAAAAATGTATGTGGTGTTAGAAATTTATTTATTTTTGATTAATAGAAGGAATTTATAATGTTGGTAAAAAAAAAATATATACATGTATATATGTGATGTGTATGTGTGAAAACATTTGTGTAAAAAGAATTATATTAAAAAAAATATATATAATAATAATTCATTAAAATTTATTTTTATGTAAATTTTGTTGTTTAGATTTAATAGGACATAAAGCATTGATATTTATATTTTTGTGATAAAAAAATGATGGAATGACAAAATCCCGTAGGTTTTGAAAATGGTGAAAAAAAATGTGTTTTTGGAACATTTTTGACTTTGAAATTAAGTTAAAAATACTTATACTATGTTATAAATTATGAAAATTGGTACCCGGGGGTTTTGACGCCTTCCGGACGCAACGGTGAAGTCGAATTTTCAGTTTGACAGTTTTAAGTTGAGTTTCTGGACAGATTGTATAGGCTGTCCTGTTTTGTGTATTTACCATGTTATAGTATGTGATGGATGTTCATGTTGTGTGTAGAATTCTAGGTATAGATGTGATTGTATATGTGTGTTATGGATGATTTGAGGAAAATGTGTATGTGTGCTTATTTTCCGAATACGATTGAACCTTGTAGGAAGTCGATTCGTGACCGGGAATTGATTAAGACGCTTGTGAGTTGGTTATCTTGCTTAAGGTATGTACACGCAGCGAAGTTCGCATTGGTCCGATGTATCATATAATAATGGTATACAAAAGTAAATCGTGGATATATAGTACGAATAATGTTATCCTTCGAATAAATAATTTTTATACATTGTTTTGATAAGCAGAGGTAGTATGACCTCACTAACCTTAAAGTGGACGTAGTATGACGTCAATTGGTGGAAATGAATTACTCGCGGTATATGGGGGCATTATGAGCCACCGCGGGGGTATGCATACTTAACCATAGGCACCGAAGTAAGGCGAGTGTCTATGGTAGAGACTTGCTTAGGGGTTAGCTCCCTCTAATGTATTGTCTCACTTATGGAGATTTGGAGTGTACCGGCAGTATGGCTGGATAGTACAGCAGTATGGCTGACTAATCTTTACATGAATATAATAATTCTTAATAAGCATGATCGAAGCGTACGGTTCTGTGAATTGTCAGCTAATAAATTAAAACTTTCTCTTGTGTTATTATTTATTTGATATGCGACGTTTGCTGACGTGTACTTTTGGTCTTAACGACCCTGCGATGATGTTGTTTCCTATCTGGGCAATGACTAGCAGTAAGTTAAGTTACAGGTTTGGGGAGTGAGGATTGACCCTTGAAGAAATAAATCATTAGAACTTTCTAGTTGTGTTTGAAGAACATTTGGTTTTTATGAGGCGATTTTCGTTCTCGAGTTGTAATAAGTAGATTTAACTTTTCGTTCTTATCCGCTGCTAAGAATTTCTTATTATCTAGTAGTTCATAATAACGCTAATAGAACTCGATCCGCACGTTTTTCCTTAACTTCAAAACCGTTTTAAACCGTTTTCTAACATTTCGGTTTGACTCAGATTATAGTTGTCTCGTTTTTAAAAGGTCATCTTCTCTTTTCGTACGACCCGAGTTATTTCGAGATGTTACAACTGGTATCAGAGCGGGAGTTTTATTTAGTGTTATTTATCTGTACCGATAGACTAACGTAGAAAAAAAATTTTGACGAGAGAAAAGGGGTAGACATTAAGGGGATATGATGTGTTGTGCTTGGTGTTTTCAAGCATGATGTCATGGATAACTTTGATGTGTGCATGATAGGATTTCTGTACTTATATCTCTGATGCTCTGAATTATCTATCTTTGTCTTATCTCAGAAATTAATTGTCTTGTTTTCTTTCTTTGTGAGTCAGGAAGTTCGATTATTACTTTCTTTCATGGATAAAGGAAAAAGACCGGCCGAGGAGGGAATTAATACCCGAGAGGAACCCTGGAGAGCTTTAGTTAATGCCCCAGCCTGGGCAAAAATAGAGGCTCTGGGAATTTGGGATAGAAAAGAGGGAGAAAGTGATTTAGATTACACCCGACGAATGAAAATGATCTACAAAAGTCCAAACAAGTGTATGAAAGAATAATGGAAGAGGAGATGATTGCACTGAAAGAGAGGAGTGACCAGTTTCACCTAGAGATTGACAGAAGGGTAAGAGCAGTGCAAACTAAGGGTCGGGACGGAATTGACGTTCCAGAGTCTAGTGGGGCAAGGAGAGATAGTAATGAGGAGGATATTTCCGTAGTAAACCCAAACTCAGTGTCACTAATAATCTTCGACGAGTTGGATTTCGAGAAGGATCCCGAGGAGGATCCAGAAGAGGACCCGGAGGAGGACCCCGATGAGGACCCAGAAGAAGAATTTGAGAAGGATTTCGAAGGAAATTCTGATGAGGAGCAGGGAGAATTTATGGAGGAGGATTCCTTAGGAGTGGTAGAAGAGCCTGATGAGGATAACTTAGGGGATGGACATAATGCTGATGAGGAGGGGGAAATAGCTGATATAGAGGGAATCCTGAGCGATACTGATAGCGGAGTGGTTATTCTAGGGGGTTGGCCGGTGAGGCGAGAGGATCTCATGAGTGAGGAAGAAAGTGAGATCATGATGTGGGAGGAGGAACCACCTGAGCCAATAATTGTAGAGCTTTCTGATTCCATAGCGCGACTTACTATGAGTGATTCCTTATCTGTAGGAACCCCTTCAGATTCCGATAGCGCGTCTAGCGATGACTCTGGTGATGCTGATTTTGACCCTGATCAATACATGGAGGATCAGGACCGTCTGGATGCATCGCCTTTATTTGCTTGATTGTTTTTACTTTATTTGATTATGCATGTGTACGAGTTCGTATGTCTAGTTCCTTAGTAGAATAAATTGTGAACTATTCTGTTAGTTAAGTGAATTGGTTGGTTATCCCGGACTTTTGTAGTATTTGAACAATGATTATGTGGGAATTTATACCCAAGTATTCTTTTTAGATTGGAACTATATGATATTATTGTTTTGAATTTGAATTTTTTTTTAAAAGTCTAAACATTAGTAAGTAGAATCGAATCAGTATTGTATTTATGGAAAAATGAATAGATTTGATTATAGACTCATTGTTCAACCTTTTTACCTTTAGGGCTACTACCTTGTTTATTTTAGAACAATAATAGAATGAATTTTCCTTAACCAAAAACGCTGTAGAAATGTATTTACATACCTTGTTTAACCTAATGCAGTATACCTGCCATCATGCCACCCTTTTTGAAAAGGTCTGTGCCAACAGGAAACTCTGATCGCGTGCTTCGAAACCTAGTTAAGGCCCTAGCTGGCGCAAGGAATCCGAGACCGAAATCTTTGGAGGAAAGGGCTTCGTCAATTAGTAAGAGAATAGCCCAGAGTAAACCCTCGACTTATAGTGGAAAAGGTGAACCTTCTATGTTGGAAAACTGGCTGAGAGAATTTGACAAGCTTTTTAGTGTGGTGAGATGTCCTGCTGAGCTTATGGTTGACCAAGCCGCGTTTTTCCTATTGGAAGACGCTGACTATTGGTGGACGCATAGTAAGATGAGGTTGATATCAGAAAACAACGGTGACTTAAGCTGGGAAGGATTTAAGAGGGCGTTAAGGGACCAATTTTATCCGCCTCATGTTAGGAAGGACAAATCAAATGAGTTTGCTAGGTTCGAAATGGGAAACCTAACGGTAGATGAATATTATCAGAAATTTATGGAATACTTGAAGTTTTGCCCTGAGGATGTCCCAACTGAGGGAAAGAAAATACAGCGTTTTGAGTTAGGTCTATCGTATGAGATCCAAAAACACATTGAGACCGATAGATATGATACGTTAGACCAGCTATACAAGAGAGCTGCGCAGATTGGAAATGTTATCAGGAAGGAAAAAGAGAAGTTGGCCCATAGCGGAGAAAAGAGAAAAGAACCCGTGTTTCAGAATGATATGAATGCGAGTAATCCAGTCCAAAATCAATTTAAGAAGCACAAACCGTTTGGAGGCTTTCAAGAGAAAGGTTTCCATTCTGGTCAAGACAGCAAGAATGGGGGAAATTCGAGACTAGAGGCTAGAATGCAGAAGCCTTTATATGATCGCAATGGGAAGGAAGGAATCTTCAACTGTAGGAGATGCCAAAAGAATCTCCCAGGAAGGGACTGCTGGGGTGCGTTAGTGGACTGTTCTTACTGTGGTAAGCCGGGCCATAGAATGTACGAGTGTTATACTCGCATAGGACAACAAGAGTTGCAAGGGGGAAATCATAGAGATTTCCAACAACAAAGACTCACTAACGGACGGAGTAGTAATGAAGCTGGAAGGGGGAATCACAATGGTGGAAGTTTTGGCCGAACCTTGGGAGGTGTCTCAAATCCTAGGTTTCCGGGAAATAACTCCTGTGTTCAGCAACGACTGGGAAATGCTAGAAACGAGAATTTCTTTTCAAGCCAACGTGGTAATCAAGGAGGTGTTACTACTTCTACCCAGAACGACGGCAGGCTTTCAGCAGTTAACTCAAGGGAGGCAGCGCAGGCGTCGGATGTGGTCATAGGTACGTTCTGTATTAATACAAAATCCGTTAAAGTACTTTTTGATTCTGGTGCATCGTGCTCGTTTGTTTCAAAGTCTAGAGTTAAGGATTTAGAATTGGAGAACCCCGAGGAAACATCTTTTTCAGTCTATACTCCTTCTGGGGAGACTTTTCATTGTAATACGTTGTTCCGTGAAGTGCCGGTTAAGATAGGGAAAGTAAAATTTCCAAGTGATTTATTTTCTCTAGAAATGGATGATTTAAATGTAATTCTTGGGATGGATTGGCTAAGTAAATATAAAGCGATAATAGATTGTGAAGAACAGTCAGTGACCTTAAGTGGACCTAGGGGGGAGAAGGTTAAATATAGGAGTCTTCCTAAGGGACCGAGGATGAAAATTGTATCGTCATTGAAGGTCAGGAAGTTAATCAAGCAAGGGCAACCGTGGTTTCTGTGTGGTATAAGTAAAGTAGAGGAGCGGGAGTTGCGGCTGGAAAACATTCCAGTGGTCTGTGATTTTAGAGATGTTTTTCCAGAAGAACTTCCTGTTATGCCGCCAAGAAGGGACGTGGACTTCTCGATTGACTTAATCCCTGGGACAGGGCCAATTTCAAAAGCTCCTTACCGAATGGCCCCAAAGGAGATGGAAGAATTGAAGGTCCAATTGGAGGAGTTGTTAGAAAAGGGTTATATAAGACCCAGTGTGTCGCCTTGGGGAGCCCCAGTGTTGTTTGTAAGGAAAAAGGATGGAACGATGCGTCTCTGTATTGATTACAGAGAACTTAATAAGGTCACTGTTAAGAATAAGTACCCATTACCACGGATCGATGATCTTTTTGATCAGTTGAAAGGGGCAGTAGTCTTTTCCAAGATTGATCTGCGGTCCGGGTATCATCAGTTACGTATCAAGGAGGAGGATATTAGTAAATCAGCTTTTAGAACCAGATACGGACACTTCGAATTTACCGTGATGCCTTTTGGGTTGACCAACGCACCTGCAGCATTTATGGGGTTGATGAATCGGGTTTTTAACGCGTACCTCGATAAGTGTGTGGTGGTGTTCATTGATGATATTTTGGTATATTCCAAGAACCAAGAAGAACATCGAGAGCATTTAAGGATAGTCTTGCAGATTCTGCGAGAGAATCAGTTGTATGCTAAGTTTTCGAAGTGTGAATTTTGGTTAGAGCAAGTGGCTTTTTTGGGTCACATTGTTTCTAAGGAAGGAATTTCCGTTGATCCAGCAAAAGTAGCAGCTGTTCGGGATTGGTCTACACCTCGGAATGTTACAGATATCTGGAGTTTCTTAGGATTAGCAGGATACTATCGTCGTTTTGTGAAGGACTTTTCTCGCATCGCTCGTTCACTGACAGCCTTGATGAAGAAGGAAAAGAAGTTCGAATGGACAGAAGAGTGCGAAAGGGCATTTCAGTTGTTGAAGGAGAAGTTAACTACAGCCCCTGTGTTGACCTTACCTGATCCATCTTTGGAGTACTCTGTCTACAGTGACGCTTCCAAACATGGATTAGGTTGTGTTTTAATGCAAGATAGGAAAGTGGTGGCGTATGCTTCGCGTCAACTAAGGACTCATGAGGTGAATTATCCAACACATGACTTGGAGTTAGCGGCTGTGGTTTTCGCATTGAAAATCTGGCGACATTATCTTTATGGTGTCAAATGCAAGGTCTTTACGGATCATAAAAGCTTGCAATTTTTTATTCACTCAATCCGAGTTGAATTTGCGCCAACGACGTTGGTTAGAACTTATCAGTGATTATGATTTGGAGATTTCCTATCACGAAGGCCGTGCGAAAGTAGTCGCTGATGCTTTGAGCAGAAAATCGAGGCATTCAGTCTCAGCGTTAATAACCTCTGAGGAGTTGTGTAAGGAGTTTGGGAAAATGAACTTGGAGATAATCCAAGAAGGGGAATTGAAAGCCAAGTTGAGTGCATTGTCTATTCAACCTACCTTTTTCGAAGAGATTATGGCTAAGCAACTGGAAGACCCAAAGTTCATTAAACTTCGGGAGCAGATCAGTGAAGGGAGAGCTGAAGGTTTTGCAATTCATGAGGACGGTAGTCTTCGTTTTAAAGGACGGTGGTGTGTGCCGGATGGGTGTGACTCCTTGAAGGAAAAATTATTGAACGAAGCCCATTATTCTAGATACTCGGTTCATCCTGGTGGAGATAAGATGTATCAAGATTTAAAATGCATGTTTTGGTGGTCAGGTATGAAAAAGAATATTGCAGATTTTGTTTCCAAGTGTTTAACGTGTCAAAAGGTCAAGAGTGAACATCGAAGACCAGCTGGATTACTGCAACCTCTAGAAGTCCCGGTATGGAAGTGGGATGACATATCTATGGATTTCGTGTTAGGGTTGCCACGAACTAAGGCTGGTAATGATACTCTTTGGGTGATTGTGGATAGGCTTACTAAGTCTGCAAGGTTTATTCCGATGAACTGTAAGTGGGATATGGAACAACTTGCTCGTGCCTATATTAGATACGTTGTTCGATATCACGGAATACCTCGTACTATTGTCTCCGATCGTGATACTCGATACTTGTCACATTTTTGGAAGTCATTACAACAGGCTTTGGGAACCACTCTTCTTCATAGCACGTCTTTTCACCCTATGACGGATGGTCAGACTGAACGTGTCAATCAGGTACTAGAAGACATGTTGAGAGCAATAGCCATGGAATGGCAAGGTTCATGGGATGAACATTTGGATTTAGTAGAATTCTCTTATAATAACAGTTATCAGGCAACGATTCAAATGGCTCCGTTTGAAGCACTTTTTGGTCGTAAGTGCCGTAGTCCTGTATGTTGGGATGATTTTACTGAATCTGTCACCTTAGGACCTGATATGCTTGTGCAAATGACTGAGAAAGTAAAGTTAATTCGCGATAAAATGAAGGCAGTCCAGGATAGACAAAAATCGTATGCCGATCTCCGACGTCGGCCTGATGAGTACGAAGTGGGCGACAAAGTTCTACTCCGTGTGTCTCCAATGAAGGGTGTGGTTCGTTTTGGTGCTCGTGGGAAGTTAAGCCCGCGTTTCATTGGTCTTTATGATATTGTGGAGCGAATTGGGAAGTTAGCTTACCGGTTAGCATTACCTAATGCACTGGGTAAGGTTCATGACGTTTTTCATATCTCCCAGTTAAAACGTTATGTTGCGGCTTCTTCGCATGTCTTGGACCCGGAACCGTTAGAGCTTGATGAAAGCCTCACCTATGAAGAGCAACCTGTTCAGATTTTAGATAGAAAGGTTCGCAGTACTCGGTGAAAAGATGTTGCAATGGTTAAGGTTCTATGGTCCAATCATCGGTCACAAGAGGCAACTTGGGAAACAGAAGCTTCAATGCGAGAGAAGTATCTGTACCTTTTCCCTCAGGTTAGTAAGTTACGGGGACGTAACTTTTTAAGGGGGGTAGGAAGCGGTAGGATTTTGCGCGCTTTGAGTTATTTTGATCTATTTCTTTTGTTGTGTGCTTGTTTTGTCGTTTTCATGTGTGTGATTGTTGTGTGTTTTGTGTTTATACGTTGAGGTTTTGGGGTCAAAACTTTTTTAAGGGGGGTAGTCTGTAACACCCCGATATTTTTTTCCGATATATTAAATGATTTGCTAGTAATATTATTATTATTATTCTTTTTAGAAGAATATATTTCTTTTTATTATTTATTTTGTTAGTAGGTTAGATCATGAGACTTCAACTTTTAAGGCAATTAAAACCATTTTAAGTCCAAAACTTTTTCCTAACCTATCTTAAAAAAAAAAAAATAAAAGTGGGAATTTGAATCATTTTGGCCGGCCATATGGAGTATCTTGGGGGGATTTGTAACTTCTTAGGATATTGAAAGATTAAGGAGTTATTGCCTTCCATAAGTATTGCTTTAATTTTCCTTAATTTTTTTATTTCCTTAATCTCCTAATTTCCTTACATCTTTTCATTTCAAACCATTTGCAAGTAAGAAAACACTCCCAAAACCCTCTAATCCTCACGCCTAATCCTCCATTGGTTCATCAATTTTGGTGTTTTGTTCTTGAGCAATTGTGAGTAATTCTTAATCTGGTTTTCATTTTTAAGTTTTAATTTAAATTTCTATGATTTTTATGTGTGTTATTTTATGGTTTATGATTTGTTCATGATTTAAAATTCATGTGTGAAAGTATGATGTATTTTTCTATCTAAATTAATGTATGGTTTTTTAGTGTTTTAGATATGTTACATGTGTGTGAAGAATTTGTTTGATGGATGATTGAAAATATATATATATATATATATATATATATATATATATATATATATATATATATATATATATATATATATATATATATATATATATATATATATATATATATATATATATAGAAAAAATGTATGTGGTGTTAGAAATTTATTTATTTTTGATTAATAGAAGGAATTTATAATGTTGGTAAAAAAAAAATATATACATGTATATATGTGATGTGTATGTGTGAAAACATTTGTGTAAAAAGAATTATATTGAAAAAAATATATATAATAATAATTCATTAAAATTTATTTTTATGTAAATTTTGTTGTTTAGATTTAATACGACATAAAACATTGATATTTATATTTTTGTGATAAAAAAATGATGGAATGACAAAATCCCGTAGGTTTTGAAAATGGTGAAAAAAAATGTGTTTTTGGAACATTTTTGGCTTTGAAATTAAGTTAAAAATACTTATACTATGTTATAAATTATGAAAATTGGTACCCGGGGGTTTTGACGCCTTCCGGACGCAACGGTGAAGTCGAATTTTCAGTTTGACAGTTTTAAGTTGAGTTTCTGGACAGATTGTATAGGCTGTCCTGTTTTGTGTATTTACCATGTTATAGTATGTGATGGATGTTCATGTTGTGTGTAGAATTCTAGGTATAGATGTGATTGTATATGTGTGTTATGGATGATTTGAGGAAAATGTGTATGTGTGCTTATTTCCCGAATACGATTGAACCTTGTAGGAAGTCGATTCGTGACCGGGAATTGATTAAGACGCTTGTGAGTTGACTATCTTGCTTAAGGTATGTACACGCAGCGAAGTTCGCATTGGTCCGATGTATCATATAATAATGGTATACAAAGGTAAATCGTGGATATATAGTACGAATAATGTTATCCTTCGAATAAATAATTTTTATACATTGTTTTGATAAGCAGAGGTAGTATGACCTCACTAACCTTAAAGTGGACGTAGTATGACGTCAATTGGTGGAAATGAATTACTCGCGGTATATGGGGGCATTATGAGCCACCGCGGGGGTATGCATACTTAACCATAGGCACCGAAGTAAGGCGAGTGTCTATGGTAGAGACTTGCTTAGGGTTAGCTGCCCCTAATGTATTGTCTCACTTATGGAGATTTGGAGTGTACCGGCAGTATGGCTGGATAGTACAGCAGTATGGCTGACTAATCTTTACATGAAAATAATAATTCTTAATAAGCATGATCGAAGCGTACGGTTCTGTGAATTGTCAGCTAATAAATTAAAACTTTCTCTTGTGTTATTATTTATTTGATATGCGACGTTTGCTGATGTGTACTTTTGGTCTTAACGACCCTGCGATGATGTTGTTTCCTATCTGGGCAATGACTAGCAGTAAGTTAAGTTGCAGGTTTGGGGAGTGAGGATTGACCCTTGAAGAAATAAATCATTAGAACTTTCTAGTTGAGTTTGAAGAACATTTGGTTTTTATGAGGCGATTTTCGTTCTCGAGTTGTAATAAGTAGATTTAACTTTTCGTTCTTATCCGCTGCTAAGAATTTCTTATTATCTAGTAGTTCATAATAACGCTAATAGAACTCGATCCGCACGTTTTTCCTTAACTTCAAAACCGTTTTAAACCGTTTTCTAACATCCCGGTTTGACTCGGATTATAGTTGTCTCGTTTTTAAAAGGTCATATTCTCTTTTCGTACGACCCGAGTTATTCCGAGATGTTACAATTTTACATGGACAAGGCTCATTCACTAAGTTCCTCAATGGTGGTACGATCACTAAATATAAAAGATGACCCATTCCGCCCACAAGAAGAATACGAAGAAATTTTAGGCCCGGAAGTGCCATACTTGAGTGCCATTGGTGCTTTAATATACTTAGCAAATAATACAAGACCTGATATAACATTTTCTGTAAATTTATTAGCTAGGTATAGCAATGCCCCAACAGAAAGACATTGGAATGGGATAAAACATCTATTTCGGTACCTAAAAGGAACTATAGACCTTGGATTATTTTTCCAGTCAGGAAATGATGCTATACTCACTGGATATGCTGATGCAGGTATCTATCTGATCCACATATGGCCAAGTCACAAACTGGATATGTATTTACATATGCAGGAACCGTAATATCTTGGAAATCAACAAAACAAACTCTAACGGCTACATCCTCAAATCATGCAGAACTAATAGCTTTATATGAAGCCAGCCGAGAGTGTGTTTGGTTGAAATCCATGATCGGCCAACTCCAAAGGGATTGTGGCTTAAACGATACAACTAGGGCACCAAGTACAATTTATGAAGATAATGATGCATGTATCAACCAAGTTAGAGAAGGATACATCAGGGGAGACAGAACAAAACACTTGTCACCTAAATTATTCTTCCCACATGATCTACAAAGAGATAAAAAGGTGAAAGTTCAAGAAATTCAATCCAGTGAAAACCCCGCTGATTTATTCACAAAGTCACTCCCGTCAAAGCAATGCGAGTATTTGGTATGCAAGATTGGGATGTGCCGATTTCGAGACATATGTTAACTTCAGGGGGAGAAATATGCTCACTGTACTCTTTTTTCCTTTGATTAATTCTTTTTATCTCACTGGGTTTTTTTTTTTCTGAGAAAGGTTTTTAATGAGGCAGTTTTAGGATTATGAATGTCATAATAAAATTTCCACATATATGTAATACATTCAAGGGGGAGTGTTGTGATTGATATAACCACACAATGAATGCATTGTCATGTGGATTTATCTATCCCTTGCAATAGTACTACATTTGTTGTTTTTCTCTCATCCTTGTGCTATATATATGTGTAAGGTAGTGTAGTATTGGGTTACAATTTGAAAACGAAATACAAGAGAAACTGATATAAGTTTATCCCTTATACTACTTTTCTCCTTATATTCTCCCTAACTTTTTAACAATATATATATATATATATATATATATATATATATATATATATATATATATATATATATATATATATATATATATATATATATATATATATATATATATATACAACAATAAATATGAACGAAACTTACTTGTTTCTCCATCCTTTGTAATTTGACGCACAACAACTTATCTAAGATTTGTGCATTATCTTTTTTTTCTCTTATTTGTTGCCTAAATTATAAAAATGACGATTAAAATCATCAATGCAAACAAAATAACTAGATTAACTAAGCAAATAGTATTAACGAAGCAACTTAGAGCAATTAGTATTAAACTAAACAAATAGTAATAATTAAGTAACTTAGAACAACTAGCATTTAGAACAGGCCTAGTATCAACTAAGCAACTTCGAATTTGTACAGTCTTAACTAAGCAACTAGTATTAACTAAGCAGCTTAGAACAACAAGTACTAACTAAGCAACTTATAATACCACAAGCATTAACTAATTAGTAATTAGTAACTAGTAACTAAGCAACTAGTGATTTTTATATGTTTGAGATATGAAATAATATATATCATCTTTAATTAGGATTAATCATAGTCAATCTATGATGACTAATAAAGATCAAAGTCTAATTTGTCTTTTATACTGCCTCTTTGGAGCCCACTGTCCCATTACAAAGCTGATCAACACAGTTAAAAGGTTCAAATCATGAGCTAATTGCACTGATCGACGCAGTTCAATAGCACAACGAAAATGCTTCGATGTGCATATATAGCAACTTGTGTAACCTCGATGCCAAAATGATCAAAAATTTAAAATGCGCATAAAATTTAATGTAAACTTCAAAATGACGCAAAATTTCACACAATAGTCTAAATAAAACATCAAATTCAGAAAACATTATGCGAAAAAAGTACGAAAATGTCACTATGTTATAAATTAATGTTTGCAACATATTATCCACTAAGCTAAGGAAGCATGATGAGATCTATCAAAACTAAGGAAGCAAATAGAACAACAATGCCTTAAAATTGAACCTTCTCGATCAAGCGAATACCCACTATAATTAGGCACTGGTATTTGCGAAATACCCACATCAATCATTTTGGTGGTTTTGTTTAGTTGGCCTCTTAAGACAAGATACTCCATTGGAGTCAGAGAAAACATAATAACTAAGCAATGAAGATACTAAAACAATTAGCAGGGGAAGATACTATTGAAAGAAAACTTACACTCAAAATAAAAAAATACTATTCACTCAAATATTTAAAGAAAACGAAAATTTTAAAAAATGAAAATACTAATCTAAAGAACAATTACCCGGAATTGAAAGATTTGGGAGATTTTGGATAGCTAAGTGAAAAATGATGAAGAATTTTAGTAGAGAAGGTGTGAAACGGCAATTTTAGGGCAGATAGGCAAATTTTTGATTTGGGAGAAAAATTTTAGTAGAGAAGGTGTGAAAAATGTGGATATACGCAACTTTTTTTGTAATGACTATAATTTGCCAAAATTTTACTTAATCAATAACAAATATCAAACTCATAACGATAATTTCTTTTGATTAAGCACAACAATGTATAAACAATTTAAGTCTCAAAGAAGATCCTTTCTGATGGGACAATAACCCAACCACCAATGACATAACACCCATGTAATGGTTAAAATAGACATATTTATCCGTTAAAACAATCCTATAGTTACAAATTTTTCTCATACGAGCAACAACCTGTTTTGAGCTTACTTTGTTCGTTTTGTTCTTGCCTTGGAAATTAAGATTTGATATTTGTTTTATCTCCCTATATATATATATACATATATATATATATATATATATATATATATATATATATATATATATATATATATATATATATATATATATATATATATATATATATATATATATATATATATATATATTACAAGGGATTTTTCCTTAACATACTTAAAATTCCAACATAAGAAAACTCACTAAATAATTTATATCTACATACACTTATTTACTCACGCTTAAATAAGTGGGGAAGATAATTGACTTATGTTACATTAAACTATGTTTATTAAGTGTGCTGATAATTAACCTCACTTACATGTGTGGGAAAAATATGCTTAAGACAAATATTATTATTTGTGCTAAAATTACACACATATTGGCAAAACCAGATATTTTCGGATATTCTATTTTCTACTTTTATATTTTTTTTGATTTTTTATTTTTAAAATTTATAAATATTTTTTCATAAATTTTTTTTTTCTTTGGTTATTAAATTTACTACTATGTACAATTCCCAATTATAACTAAGTTGTACAATTCCCAATTATATTCTAAGTTTAGAAAATTAAGCTTTTTTCTTGATGTTAAAAAAAAGCTTGATTATACTCCTCCATCTCTTAGAAAACTTAAAATTAAAAAAAAAAAAAAAAAAATTTGACAGTCTCATACAAGACGACCACATTTATTTATACTCCTCCATCTCTTATTCAGTTTCATTTTTTGGCGGGAAAAACAATTTTTCCGTAATACTTTATACAAAATTGTTTGTTTGTATCATGATCAGTTGTATACAAAATTTTCCTTATTATGATATTTGTTTCTTTCTTGGCCATTTAATCCCATTCGTCCTTCTATCTTTCTTTCTTTCTTTCTCTGATATTTGTCTTCTAGTTTGCTTAGGAACAAAATCATGAATAACACTTCCCTTTATCTTCCATTTGATATATGGACCCAAATTTTTGCTTTGCTTTCTGTCGAAACTCTAGTGAGATGCCGGGCTGTGTGCGCATCTTGGCGCGCTTACATCGAATCCCCTTCTTTCATCTCCAAGCATCGCAATCTTTACAATAAACACCATTTAATTTTAGGTTATTCTACACGATTAGACCTACATCGTGTCACCAACGGTCGGAGATTTACCACTCTTGCTTTTCTTCCTCCTTTTTCTGCTCATGTTTTCATACCATGGATTTATGGAGGCTGCAATGGGTTATTTCTAATCACCTTAAATTTTGATCAAGATTATATATGTTTGTGGAATCCCTTTCTCAGAAAATCTTTGATTCTTCCACCTTGTCCAATTGTTTCTCGCTTTCAATCTGTTCATTATGTTATAGGATTTTCCACCTCTTGTGATGATTATAAGGTGCTTGCCTATCGTACCAAGTATAAACCGGCAATGGCAGTTTATTCACTTAGAAACCACATTTGGACTATTAAAATCAATCCCATGAATGCCGATGCTTGGACTTCATTAAGGACCCCTTTTTCTCCTAACAAATATGTTTATTGTGGATGGATTATTTACTGGTTTACTGAAAGTAATCCCGGAATTATCCGCTCTTTTGATTTTAATATGGAAGAATTCAATAACCTGGCAGTACCTGAGCCGCTAAAAGAATGTAAGATGTTAGTTCTTTTCGCCATCAATGAGTTGTTAGCTGTTATGTCATCGTCTTGCATATGGATTTTGGAAAAGTATGATGGAGAGTACACATGGAGGGAATGGTGTTCGGAATCATGGATAAAAACTGTTTTTGATATATTTAAAGAACACTATCTATCTACTATCAAGGTTTTGTTTGTTGAGGAGACAAATACATTTCTAATGATTGGGGTTGATGGTAGTGTATATTTTTATCAAGTTACAAGCGGGGTGTTAGGAATGTTGAGAAATGAAGCTGGTTATTTTCTTGCCGTGGTTGATTATGTGGAGACCTTAGTGTTGCTTACAGGAACAGAAGGGATGACATTTCAAACCTTTCCTTGATTAATTAATGAGAATTGCTTCTTAAGAACTCATGGCGTATAAAGAAATTCCACGTTTACAATAATCTGTAAGATCATTTGGTTTGCTTGTTATTAGTTTAGTTGTTGTAAATAGGTTATAGAATTGGAAGTAAGAACGATTTTAAAAGCATTTAATATACTAATAAATCAGTATTGTTCATAGAATTTTCCATTATTGCATTGCCTTAAATAAATATACACATTATACTCAAACACAACAGCTAGATTGCATTGATATATTGGCAATAAAATACCTATAAAAGGATTAATTCTCTCTACTTCTCTTCTCTTTTAACGTACATAAGTCACCGTACTCATTAGTCATTAGGCTCCGACGGTCTGACCCCTTACAAGTTAATGTGGTTTAGTGGTTAAGAGTAGAGATGGCAATGGGTCAAACTCGGATCAACTAATGCATACTCTAATTTTGCTACAATTAAAAGTCGGAAATTTTCACCTCCACCTCCAGCTCATACTTAGATTTTACGTCCTCCAACTCGAATTCTCGAACCTTCTAGACGTCAAATTATGATATATTTTTCAAAAAATTAAAAATATTCAATAGTTTTAATTCATAAAATAATGTCATTCAAATAGGTTATAATTTGCCTAAATTTAACAAATAAATATAGTTTGAGTAATTCAACTTAACAAATAAATATAGTTTGACCAATTCAACTTAGTAACTCAATTATACAATGATTTGATCAAATTTTACTTAATACTTTCTCCGTTCTAAAATACTTGTACGTTTCGACTTTTTATGCAGTTCATTGCGCTAATTTAATTCTTAATATCTTTAATTATGTACAATAAAAAAATTATAACAATTTTATATTAATAATCCTTGCATTGAAACGAATCAAAAAAGATTTAACTTCACTATGTTTTAACTTATAAATTATAATTAGAAACTAATTACAAATTAAAGGTGATGGATAAATAGTGCATTTTCATGTTATGTAGCAAATAATATGAAATGGAGGAAGTAACAAATAGCAAACGCATAACAATGATGTCTTTTGATCAAGCACAACAATGTATAAACAATTTAAGTTTGAATGAAAATTCTCTAAGATGTGGACAATAACTCAACCACCAATAAAAGACACCCACATAATCTTCAAAATAAACACACTTATTTGTTTAAATCATTCCTATAAATACAAATTTCTCCGAAATAAAATTATAGAATAAATCTGCATAACAAAAGTCAAAATGCTCGAACGAGCAACAACTCGCTATGAGCTTACTTTGTTCGTTTTGTTCTTGTCCTGGACATTAAGATTTGATACTTGTTTTGTCTCACTATATGTATAGTACAAGGGATTTTTCCCTAACATGTGGTTTATAGTCCAACATAAAGAACCCACTAAAAAATTTATATCTACATACATTTATTTTCCCACGCTTAATTTAGTGTGGGATGATACTTGACTTATGTTACATTTTGCCATGCTTATTAAGTGTAGTGATATTTAACCTCTCTTATAAGTACGGGAAAAATGTGCCAAAGACAAATATTATTAGTTTTGTGCTAAAAATTACCCATACCTATAACTTATAAGTGTGGCTATAAATAAGCGTGGGTATTTGCCAAAGTGATGTAATTGAAATAAAGAAACACACACTACAACATGCACAGAATATTGCATCAATTATAAAAAAAATAGGGAAAATAATTTTTAGAATAATCCAATATTTTAGCAAGTTCTCAGGATTAATCCCAACATTGAATCAACCCTAAATAATCCGACTTTTAAGATTTGATTCCCAGGAACGTTGTTCCTTTATCGATTACATGTTCAAATTTTTGTAAAAATCAAAAGTGAAATTTTATTTTGGTGATTTTGAATTTTTGGCTTTTCTGCAATTTTTTTTTAAAATTCGCGTTGTAACTTTGAGCTTTCAACTTTTCTATGTGGTAGATAAAATGTTAAATTTTTAATTAAATTATGTACTTATTGCGACTAGATTTCGAAATATATGGTTAATTAAGGTAATCACGACGTTTATTTTTTGAAAAAAATATCATTATGTTGGTAAAAATAGCATAAAGTTAACAAAAAAATTCCTTTTATATACTACATAAAAAAAACTGAAATGTTAAGATGACCACATAGATTAATAAAAAAAATTTATTCTACCACGTATAAAAAGAAAAAACTTCTGAGTTACCACCACTAATTTCTCAATCAAAAATAAAAACCCATTAACTATGAAAGTTCAAAAGTTAATCTTACTCCATCCTTCTTCCTCATTAAAATAAAAATAAGAAAAAATTATAGTGAATAATACAATTTTTTGTTAATTTTTCTATAATAATACCGAATATTGATTAACTATAAATAATACCAACGTAAAGGAGTGTTTTCCTAGAAAATTCCTAACATGTTAAAAATTAAACTACATGTGATTATAAGACAAAAAAATTGTTAATTTAGTTAATAAATTAAAGTTGGTATTATTGTAAGAAAATACCCCTAAATTAATATTATTTATGGTTAATCAATAAATAGTATGATTGTAGAGAAATTAACAAAAGGTTATAGTGTTTAGTGTAATTTTTCCTACAAATAATCCCACTAAATTTATTATCCTTCTTCCTCTTCTCAGCAAAACTCCATACAAAAGAGTTGGCTCTGGAATCTTCAGGAAAATACTTCTCTAATTCATCAGAACGCTATTTCTTCATCATCATTGAGTATTCAATAAATGTTTGTATTTTTGTGGTATTTTGGTCCCAATTTCCATTCAACTTGAAAACTGAAATTTGATACCCAATTTAACCCCAACCTTCCTCCATTTTCACATAATCATACATATTTCTCCAATAACTTCCGGTTTCAAGTAAGGTTTCTTCTCTAATTCCCCAATTTCAATTCTGATTTTACTTTTTTTGCTTTAACCTAATTTGCCATAATTTATAAGCGTGATTAATTGTGTTAACATTACTCCACCAGAATACCAGATTTAACTTTCGTACCCATTAACCCTAAATTAACCCCTAAATTAACCCTAACCTTCCTCCATTTTCACATAATCATATAATTCTCCAATAACTTCTGATGCCAAGATTTCTTTTCTAATTCCCCAATTTCAATTCTAATTTTACTTTTTTTTTGGTTTTAACCCTAATTTGCTAATTATTAATTACTCCATGGTTTTCTCTATAATTTTCCATATTCATTGCGTGTATTTTGTTTAGTGAAGACTTTTCCTTAGACATTGTTGAAGACATTTGTTCTCTTGGCACATCTTTATAATTCGCCATATTTTTTATGGTCAAGTCACCTTAATTGTCCTATTTCTATTTTTGGTATGAGTTTTTTGACTTTTATGCCCTTAGTAGCTTTATTCTATTTTCAATTATAACCTTCATTATCCATATTAATTTTCTTCCCTTACATTAAAAACACGTAATACCACCTTTTTTATGTCTAAAAACGTGATATAAATAATTAAATTCTTTAGGAGAACAAGTAATACTACCTAAAATAAAAAATAGAACATATGAAATAGAAAAAGAAATGGTATATAATTGTACAAAGAAATATAAGAAATAAAAGATCAATATGTTAGTAGCGTTAGTAATTCATGATATATTGTCCTAATACCAACATTGGTTGTGATATACTAAACCTTATGATTATTATGATGTCATTTTCGTATTAGAGGATGACATAGGTCTTGAAAATTTTTGATTTTAAATTTTAAATTTTAAATTTTCAAATAAAATTGTTATATGCAAAAATAGCATTAAGGAAAGCTATTATGACATCAAATACAATCTCTAATGATTATAATTATACGATTATAATTAAATCGCAACCATCATTTAATTTCTTGATTCTCTGTTACATTTAAATTAGTAATTATTTTTACTATTTTAAATTTAATTTAGTAAATACTCAATCTTATTCTTATTTTAATTTCTAAGGTAATGAAAACTAAGAACTACACAATCATACACATAATTTCATTTCGGGTACTTTTATTAGTTTATTTTAATTTCATCCATTCAATTTTCTTAATTTCTCATAAAATATAATTTTTCTCCATTTTCTTGATATTTCCACAACATGCATAATTGTGGAAAGGAAGGAGCGAGGCAATATTACCATTTTGCAAAGTCTAGATGAGAAATAAAAAATAATTTTTTTTGAAAATAGAAACAAAAAGTAAATTGACCCCAATGTTAATATAAAAAAAAACAGAATAAATAATGTCAATGCCATAAAAATAGAAGAAATAAATAAAATTTGATATAAAAGCCTGTCAAATCTATCTATCAAGCTAATTGTCACCTCACATTCAATAATCAATAGTTACATGATGTGATTCCTAGCTGAGCTTCCACAATCCACACAAAAACCCGATTCTTATTTGCCGCCACCCTTTTTATTTTATCGCCACTCCCCACCTAATGAAATTACAAATTTGCCCCTAAATTTTAAAAATTTACAAATATGCCATTGGAGTTAATAACGTTTCATTTTTATTTTTTTTAATATTTTTTAATTTTTTTTATTTATATTATTATTGTTATTATAATTATTATTATTTTTGTTATTATTATTATTATTATTATTATTATTGTTATTATTATTAAACCACAATAATAATAATAATAATAATAATAATAATAATAATAATAATAATAATAATAATAACAACAAAAATAATAATTATTATAATAACAATAATAATAATAATTTTATAAAAAACAAAAATAAAATTTTAAAAAAAAACAACAGTCGCACGGTCGAGTCGCACATTCTGTGCGACTGGTTTTTTTTTTTTTTTTTTGAATTTTGACTTATAAAATTTCTTTTGTTTAATTAATTCATTTTTTAAGTTATTATAATTATAATTATAATTATTATTATTATTATTATTATTATTATTATTATTATTATTGTGGTTGTTATTATTATCATTATTATGAAATTATTATTTTTGTTTTAATTATTATATTTAATTTATATTTTTAAATGTTATTATTATTATTTTTGTTATTATTATTATTATTATTATTATTATTATTATTATTATTATTATTATTATTATTATTATTATTATTATTATTGTGGTTATTATTATTATTATTATTAAATTATTATTTTTGTTTTAATTATTATATTTAATTTATATTTTTAAATGTTATTAACCCAAATGAATATGGCGGTAATATTGTTTACGGCCCCAGTAAGATTGATGACTTCAAGCCGACCACACCGTCCTACGTGGACAACTATTCCACCTCATTTAGAAATATACACCTCATTTAAATTTTTATTTTTTTTAAAAAATTTTTATTATTATTGTTGTTATAATAATAATAATTATTATTATTATTAAACCACAATAATAATAATAATAATAATAATAATAATAATAATAATAATAATAATAATAATAATAATAATAATAATAATAACATTTAAAAATATAAATTATATATAATAATTAAAACAAAAATAATAATTTAATAATAATAATAACAACCACAATAATAATAATAATAATAATAATAATAATAATAATAATAATAATAATAACTTAAAAAATAAATTAATTAAACAAAAGAAATTTTATAAGTCGAAATTCAAAAAAAAAAAATAAAAAAAAAAACCAGTCGCACAGAACGTGCGACTGTTTTTTTTTTTTTAAATTTTATTTTTGTTTTTTAAAATTTTTTTATTATTATTGTTATTATAATAATAATTATTTTTGTTATTATTATTATTATTATTATTATTATTATTATTATTATTATTGTGGTTTAATAATAATAATAATAATAATAATAACAAAAATAATAATAATTATAATAATAATAATCATATAAATAAAAATAAAAAAAAATAAAAAAATGAAAATGAAAAGTTATTAACTCCAATGGCATATTTGTAAATTTTTAAAATTCAGGAGCAAATTCGTATTCATAAGGAGGAGGGTGGCGATAAAATGAAAAAGATGGCGACAAATAGTAATGCCCCTTAAAAAAATTCTAATAAATGTCAATTACATCAATATGGACATCACTCCACAATTCCACACACGATCAAAAATTAGGTCTTGGAATTTTAAATATGGAAGCCCGTTTATAAATAATTTAACATTAAACAATAAGTAGTATGACATAGAAGGCTACAAGTACTACTATATCACAATTCATGACACCCCTTAAAGCATGGGTTCAACTATATTTTTATGTCTTCAGTCTTATAGTTGTTGTGTCCTTTCTTGCTTGGTATTTAATTTTTATTTACATGGGCAATACTTCTAGTTCCCCTTCATTTAACATTAAAGAAAAAGTTAGATATTATTAAAAATAATATAACTATATTTAATATTAAATGAAGGGAGATTGAATTGTGTGAATGAAAATATAGATGAGAGCTAGTTAGAACGTGTGGATGAGATCACAATGAGATTAAAAGAAAGTAATGTATATATTTCCTATAATAAAAAGATTTAAAATTAAAGAAATAATAATCAAAAATAAAATTGATGCTAAATAAAAGAGACAGAAAACGTACATTTTAGACAATAGCGTCTCTTTATATATCCCTAGTCTTAAATTAAGTCTTAAGTTAAGAGGGTTTAATTAAGGTAAGTCTTGATCTGAAGATTGAAGTTGAAGATTGGAGTTAAAGTCTGAAGCATAGAGTAAAAATATGGTAATGGTTGCGATTACGCTAACAAAACGGTGATGCGGTAATAGGAATGATGCGTTTATCGTAATGTCTAAATGTGGGTAAAACCAATAACTATCCTTTGATACGGCGCAAAATGTGAATGTTTTTTTTTACATATTTACAACGTGAAAATATGAATTCTTTGTTTTTAGATTATGGTATGAAGTGAGGATAAAAATATAAGTTGTAAAAGAACAATTACTCAAAAGTTGGGAATGTTTTGGGATTTCCATTAAGGTGGTGTTTGTTTGTGGGAGAAAACAAGCTTTAGTAGACTGCGACTTGTAGGAAACAGAAATTTAGTACTCCTACGTAACACTAATAACAAATCTAAAACAGGAATACCAAATCTGGGGATTCTGTTGCATGCTTGTTTTTTAAATCCAAACAAGTCGTAAATATAGGAGCCGGAATTTTGTACCTATTCAGATTTTGTTCGCCTCATCTTCCATGTACTTCAACTGTACAAGTATTATTTCTATTATTGTATCACTATAAAAATAATTTCATTGTAACATTATTTTGGTGATAATTCATTAAAGTGTGTACAAGTCTTAAAATAAAAAAGTTATGAAGGAAATGGTGACACTTATAAGTATAAGTAACATATTTATATAAAAATTTAACACTATTTTTCTTATATTTATAAAATTAACACAATTTCTCTTAAATTAATAAAATTTAACACTATTTCCCTTACACCTTATATAATGACAAAGAAAATAATTGTTTTTGTATATAGCTAGAAAAATAAATGTATTTTTAATTTTTTCATTAAAACCAGAATATTTTTAATAAGGACTAAGAAAATAAATATTTTGTACACAACATAATAAACTCATTGTTTTTAATTTCTAGCTTGACATTAATAAAAACACAACAAATAAAGAATTACAAATTCTTAAATAAAATGATTTTATAGTGAGACTATTTCTATTGGGTTGGATAATATATATTGGGTTGGATAATGTATATTTAGTCTTTTCACTTGATCACTTAATTATAATTTTAATGTGATAAATTAAAGATATAGACTAATTATACGACTTCATCTCATAATGACACATTCTCATACAAAATGAGCGGAGAAAAAAATAGAATAAAGATATTTCCCCTATTGACTAACCCCCTTCGTTTCCTCAAAGAAAGTTTTCACTTTTTATTTTGGGTGTTTCATTTGTTGTCCCTATAAAAGAAAATTCATTTATATCATAAATTTTGGATAAAAATAACTTTAACCATCCTCATTTTAATATTTTAACAATGCTTATAGGCTCCACATATTTTCCACTAACTTTATTTTAACATTTTTATATTTTTTATAGTCTCCACATGTTTTTCACTAACATTATAAAAAAAAACTCCCTTCGTTTCCTAATATTCTTCCCGTTTAGAATATTCTAATTTGGAGAAAGAAATTTAATTAAGATTTTAAAGACATATAGATAGATGATAAAATTTTTCCATGAGAGATCTCGTTACATTCGTCCTAATGTATGCATTTTTATTGTATACTCCCTCCTATTCTTTTCAGTTGTCCCATTTAGTTTTTTGACACTATTCGTTAATCACTCTTAATTTGTATTTTATTCTTAATCTAAACATTAAAATATAGTAATGTGGAATCTTGTTTTGATTCGTCTCAATGTAAATTTTATTAATATCAAATTTTTATAATTTTTAATTATGCACAATTAGAGATATTTAGAATTGAATTAGTGCATTGGATAGTGTGCCAAAACTAAATGGGACAAATGAAATGAATTGGATGGAGTATCTTTTTACAATTTTTTAAAATTTACTTTGAAAACAGTGTAAAAAGTAAACGAGATGAATAAAAAAGAATACAGAAAGTATTTTTTAAATAGTTGTGATCTTCATATTTTTTCTACTAACTTTCTTTTAATATTTATAGTTCTCACTTTTCTTCCATCAAATTTATTATTTAATAAAATAATATATCTTGTATCTAAATTTTTTTTATAATTTATGTGAATATTCTTTATGAAAACTTTATTAAGGAATGGAGGGACTAAGGAGTAATATTTCATAAAACAGTGATTATACTATTTCAATAAGCAATCCTCTGATACAGCTATGCAATTCCTTCATCGTCCCAAATAAACCACTATTTCAAATTCTCTCAAAATAAACGACATTTCAATTCTCCTCAGTTGCCAATTTCATTCAACCGAAATCCGCCATTATCATCTTCACTACACAGCTAAGTCATTACTCTTCATTCAACTGAATTTCACTATTGTGAGCAGGTAGTTTTTTTATATTTTGATTTTTTTTGTTTTCAATTAACAATTTGAGGCTAAATTCGATTCTAGGTTTTCGTCAATTTATAATTTGAATAGTGATTTAGGTTTGGTACAAATAATTTGGGATGAAATGTGATTTAGGTTTATATAATTTAGCGTTTTCGTCATTTACAATGTGAAATGTGAAGTGTGATTTTCATGATTTTATAATGTGATTCTGCATTTTTGGCATTTTCGTTATAAAGTTTAGGCTTTTTAAAATTAAGGCACAAAATTATTTCTCGAATTATAGTCGTACAAACAAAAAGGTGTAACATTTTAATTAAGTTGTCGGATTCCAATTGTTTAATCGGAGATGACCGGTCTGCTTACGATTTACTTTTGACTAATCCAAGGTGACCTAATTAAAATAAAAAATTGTTAATCAATTCACCAAAAAAAAGACAAAAAATAATAATAAAATAATCAAAATCAAAATCAAAAAAGATAAATTAAAATAACAAAATTCTCACCTATTTAATCTTACCACGTTCGGTTTTCTAAAACCTTCTCAAATTAAAACTGACGAGGATTAATGGTTTAGGTTCAAGTTCGGTTTTGGGTTTGTCTAATTATACTCATCCATCTCTAATTCAATTTTAATATTTGGCGGGAAAAACGGTTTTACCGTTATACATTATATACAAGGCTACAAGATTGTTTGTTGGTATTGTAAGTTGTATATAATAAAATCATGAGTAGCACTTTCATTAATTTCTTTGCCTATTTGATCCCATTCGTCCTACTTTCTTTCTTTCTTTCTTTCTCTGATATTTGTTTTCTTGTTTGCCTAACAACAAAATCATGAAAACAAGCACTTCCTTTGATCTTCCATTTGATATAATAACCCACATTTTGGCTATGTTTCCTGTGAAAACTCTAGTGAAATTCCGGGCAGTGTGCACATCCTGGCGCACTTACATCGAGTCCCCTTATTTCATCTCCAAGCATCGCGATCTTTACAATAAACACCATTCCAAAAACTCCCATTTACTGATTACATCAATTCGTTCTGGACGATTCTACCTACGACGTGTTACCAACGATCAGAATTCAATCACAGTTACTCTTCTTGCTCCTTTTTCTGCTGATTTTACAATACCATGGACTTATTCAGTCTGCAATGGGTTATTTTTACTGAGCTTATATGGTGATCGTCAAAAGGGTATATATTTGTGGAATCCCTTCCTCAGAAAATTTTTTATTCTTCCACCTTGTCCAATTGTTACTCCCTTTCAAATTCCTAATTATGTTATAGGATTTTCCACCTCTTGTGATGATTATAAGGTGCTTGCCTATCAGCTTCGTACCATCATTAATGGTAATGAGTATGAGGCCGCCATGGCAGTTTATTCACTTAGAAATCACCTTTGGACTATTAAAATCAATCCAATGAATGTCGATGCTTGGACTTCATTAAGGGTCCCTTTTTCTTATAACAAATACGTTTTTTGTGGATGGATAGTATATTGGTTTACTGAAGGTGATCCAAGAATTATCCACTCTTTTGGGTGATCCAAGAATTATCCACTCTTTTGATTTTAATACAGAAGAATTCAATAATGTGGCATTACCCGAGCCACTGAAAGAATGTGCGAGTTTAATTCTTTTCACCATCGGCGAGTTGTTAGCTGTTATATCATCGTTCTGCATATAGGTTATGGAATTAGAAGTTAAAATGATTTTAGAAGCATTTGATGTATGATATGACTAATAAATCAATTTTGTTCTAGTAAAATGAAGTTTGGACTTTGGAGCAGGCCCGTACACACGCATTTAACATGTCAGTAATTGGGAAATTGACTCAATTCAGAACCAAAAAAGTTGGTTTTCCGGACAGTGCTTTCTTCCATTAAGTCCACAGTTAAACAGTACCAAATAACTAAACAATTATCAGGTCAGGAGGTCTGATTTCACTGGTTGAGGCATGATTTCCAACTATTCAATGTTCAGACTTTCTGTTAAGATGTGTGTGTTGGATTCACTCTCTCGCATCATGAAGCAACAAGTGATTCATGAGACATATTTTTGACACCGAAAAACAAAACCATGCATCTATGTGGGCATTTAACAAATATTTCAACTAACTAGAAATAACAACAAATTAACAATTGATTGATTACTAATTTCATTTGATTAACATTGCCAAGTGAAAGTTGAACATAGGCTCCTTAAGATGCCAAAGAGCTCCAACAATCAGGAGTGAATTTAAGGACTGATTAGAAGGCTCAAGGTGCAATGACGCCTTGCAAAATAGCATACTCATAATAGTGTTGTCTTTTGATTAGGCACATTATCATCATCATACCCGGTATATCTCACTCATACGAACTATGATCATGGTCTAGGGAGGGAAGATTCATCATCATCATACTTAGTGTATCCCCTTACACCCATAAAGGAGAGTGCGGCTAAACATTTCCTCTGCTTGAGAAATATCCACAACAAAGTATAAAAAATGTTAAAAGTCTTGAGGAAAATCCTCTATGATGTGGACAATAACTCAACTACCAATGAAAATAACCTATATAGGAGTATTATTCAAAATAGACACATTTATATTTTTTTGAATCAATACTATAAAATACAAATTTATTTGACATTAACTTACAAAGTAAATCTACGTAACATAAGCCAAAATGCTCGAACGAGCAACAACTCGTTTTGAGCTTATATACTTGTTCATTTTGTTCTTGCCTTGTACATGAATATTTGATACTTGTTTTGTCTTTTTATATGTATAGTACAAGGGATTTCCTAATTTACTCTAAATTCCAACTAAAAGAACCCACCACAAAAAAAGTTACATTTCACTACACTATTAAGTGTGGGAAGATATTTGACTTATTAAGTGTGTCAATAATTAACTTCACTTAAAATTAAATGTGCAAAAATGCATGCCTGGCACAAATGTTATTATTTCCGCTAAAATTTAGTCACAGTTAAAGTGTGTCTATAAACACACAACGGTACGCACAGAATATTGCATAAACAATAAAAATAAGATTTAGGCGAGATATGCGCCGTATTCTATTCATCATCTCCTTCCTCTTCGTTCCATTCACCCATGATTCCATGAATTAACCCTAACCTTCCTCAATTTTCACGTGATCATACATAATTTTCCAATAACTTCCAATTCTAAGTAAGATTTTTTCTCTAATTCCCCAATTTCAATTCTGATTTTACTTTTTTTTTGTTTTAACCCTAATTTGCCATTGTTAATTACTCCATGGTTTTCTCCATAATTTTCAATATTCATTGCGTGTAGTTTGTTCAGTGAAGGCTTTTCGTTAGCCATTGTTGAAGACATTACTTCTTTTGGCACATCTTTATAATTCGCCATATTCAGTGAAGGCTAATTAGAGGTGAGTTTGATTTTATTTTTCGTTGTTACAATATTTTCCCATATAATTATTGGCACACTTGTTTAAGCGTGGTAAATAATTTAGTCTCATATATTTTTTTAAAACAGCTGCCAAGTTTAAGCTTTTTAAAATTCCAATTGTAACATTTTTTTCTGGATTATAGTCTTGAAAAATTAAAAAGGAGTAATATTATTATCAAATTGTCAGATTTCAATACTAATTGAATCGGATATAAACCGTTAATTTGGAATTTACTTTTGACTAATCTTAGGTGACCTTTGAAAATCAAAACCGACGACCATGAATAGTTTAGATTCAAGTTTAGTTTTCGGATTATCTAATTTTACTCTTCCATCTAAAATTCAGTTTTATTTTTTGGCGGGAAAATTAGTTATTCCGTTATACTTAGTCTCATATGTTTGTTTGTTGAGAGTTATTCCGTTATAATCTTACTCCCATTCGTCATTCTTTCTTTATTTCTTTCGATCTCATATTTTTTTTCGTGTTTGTAACAAAATCTTGAATGTTATGTATGGTATGTGTGACTTGAGTGCACAAGTTAATGTGTGTAATCATGTTTGTGACTCTTGGTTTGTGGAATGTAAATGGATGTAATTATGTGGTGAGTATTCATGATGAATTATGGGTGTTAATGAAGATTAATGAAGAAGAAGAAGGGACTTGATTTATGGTAGCTCGATCAGAATTCTGACAGAAGGATCAGAAAGGTCGCTCGACCTACCCGCTCGACCGAGCGAGTCATTTTAGTAGGTCGAGCAGTCATCCAGAATGCTGCTGATTCTCGCTCGACCGAGCGAGCTCCCTGTTTCGGTCGAGCGGATCCTCTGATATGCATGGGATGCTAGTTTTCGACCTTTCAAGTTCTTGGAGTTATTTCATATTATTCATTACTCAATATTAACTATGTATTCAAGTGAGCTATTGATATTCTAGTATCTAGTACTATATATAGGGCTCTCATACTCACACATCAAACACATCAAAACACAACCCCTAAGCCAAACACATAGCCTTTTGTTTTTATCTCTTACTCAATTGTAATTCTTCTTTGAGAAGTGTTGTTTATACTCATTCTTGATATAATATAAACAGAAACTACACACCACGGAGGACGTAGCCATCATTGGGTGAACCTCCTTAAATCCTTGTGTCCTTTTGATTAGCTTACATTGTCAAACGTTGTTTTTGTTCATTGTTGTTTGTATTGTTCTTAGCATCGTAACGGTTTTGGCAAACGTTTTCAATTTGTATCAGAGCCAAGTTGATTTTACGGTGTCTTAAGAAGTTGTTATTTGAGAATCATGACTACAATGAAGCTTGACATAGAGAAGTTTGATACGAATGTAAATTTTGGCTTATGGCAAGTCAAAATGAGAGCCATTTTAATCCAAAATGGTGTGCATAAGGCCATTGATGGTGTAGATAAGATGTCGGAAGGAATGTCCGCATCAAGATGGGAAGAGATAGACTCAAAGGCATTGTCGGAAATCCAATTATGCCTTTCCAATGAAATTCTAAGAGAGGTTGTTAAAGAAACAACAACCAAGGGTATATGGGAGAAGTTGGAATCACTCTATATGGCCAAGAGTGTTACCAATAGGCTATTTTTGAAAAGTAGACTCTACGATCTATGCTTGGAGGAAGGTAAATCTTTGAAACCTCACTTAGATGAATTTTACTCCATTGTTATGGATTTGCAAAACATTGATGTCAAGCTTGATGATGAAGACTTGGCAATTTACCTCTTATGTTCTCTACCCCCTTCTTATAAAAATTTTAGAGAAACTCTACTCTATGGTAGAGATAATTTGAGTAGTGATGATGAGAAGAGTGCCTTGACACAAAGGGACCTTATCGATTCACAATTATCACAAAAGTCACAAAGCAATCCTAGTGATGGTTTGTTTGTGAGAGGGAGGTCACAAGAGAAAGGTTCCACTAGTGGGAGTGGAAACAAGGGTAAAGGGAGGTCCAAGTCTATTAGGCCAAATAAAAATAAAACTTGTAATTATTGCAAGCTTAAGGGCCACATCAAGAAGGATTGTTGGAAGTTAAAAAAGAAAAATGAAGAGGAGGCTAGGGAAGGAACTAGTAATGCAAATGCTAGTTATGTGAATGATAGTGATGATGGTGATGTACTTGTTGCCACAAATGGGTACAAAGATAATGATGAGTGGATTCTTGACTCGGGGTGCACATTCCACATGACTCCCAACAAAACTTTCTTCCATACATTTAAAAGTATTGATGGAGGAAATGTTACCATGGGAAACAACTCGATTTGTAAGGTTGTTGGGATTGGGAGCATTAGAGTAAAGATGTTCGATGGGATTGTGAGGACCTTAACCGATGTTAGGTATGTTCCGGGCTTAAAAAAGAATCTTTTATCTTTGGGTACTCTTGACAAGATCGGGTGTAGAATCACTTGTGAAGGCGGAGTTATGAAGGTTGCCAAAGGCTCACTAGCTGTGATGAAGGGTAAGTTGAATGGGAGTTTGTATGCTCTTCAAGGTTCAACCATCCTTGGCTCGGCGAATGTTTCCACAAGCACAATGTCCGATCATGACACCAAACTTTGGCATTTGAGGCTTGGTCACATGGGAGAAAAGGTATGTTTGAATTCTCTAAACAAGGTTTATTTGATGGGAAGAAATTTGGGAACCTTGATTTTTGTGAACATTGTGTTTATGGGAAACACAAGAGAGTTAGTTTCAAACCCGCCATTCACAACACTAAGGGAATTTTAGACTATGTCCATTTCGATTTGTGGGGGCCTTCACGAATGCCCTCCCTTAGTGGTTGTAATTACATGTTGACCTTTATTGATGATTTTTCAAGAAAAGTTTGGTGTTATTTTGTAAAACATAAAAATAAAGTTTTTGATGTCTTCTTGGAATGGAAGAAGATGATTGAAAAGAAGACCGGTAGGAGCATCAAGACCTTAAGAACCGATAATGGTCTTGAATTTGTTGATAATAAATTTCTGAAATATTGTTCTAATGAAGACATTGTTAGACATAGAACTTGTGCAGATTGTCCTCAACAAAATGGTGTTGCGGAGAGGATGAATAAAACATTATTGGAGAGGGCTCGGTGTATGCTAAAACAAGCGAATTTGGGGAAGCAATTTTGGGCCGAAGCGGTGGCTACGGCATGTTATTTGATCAACCGTTCTCCTCATACCTCATTGAAATTCAAGTCGCCACAAGAAGTGTGGTACAACACTCCGGTAAATTATTCTAGTCTTATAATCTTTGGTTGTCCAGCTTATATTCATGTAAATGATGGTAAGTTAGAACCTAGGGCTAGAAAGTGTATTTTTGTGGGATATGGAGTGGGTGTAAAGGGGTATAGGGTGTGGTGTAATGAATCGAAAAGAATAATTATTTCTAGAGATGTTGTTTTTGATAAAAATAGCATGCTTGTATCTAGTATAGAAAAGTCCAATGATAATAATGTAAATGATGATGCACAAGTGGAGGATCAACCTCCCAATATTAAAGATGAGAAAAATGATGATGATGTTCAACAAAGGTCTCCCTCTTTGTCAACAACTAGGCAAAGAAGGAAGATCGTGGCTCCAAGGAGGTACATTGAAGAATGTGATTATGTGGTATATGCTCTCAACATTGCTAGCGAAGTCGAAGGGTTAAATGAACCATGTACGTACAAGGAGGCAATGGCCTCAAATGACTCAAGCAAGTGGTTGATAGCTATGAAGCAAGAGATGGAGTCTCTTGCAAAGAATGGGACTTGGGATATCGTTGAAGCACCGAAGAAAAAGAAAATTGTTGGGTGCAAATGGATATTCAAGAGGAAGGAGGGTCCTTTTAGTGATATTCCTCCCATCTACAAAGCAAGGGTAGTTGCAAAGGGATACTCTCAAATTGAGGGTGTTGATTTTCATGAAGTTTTCTCACCGGTGGTGAAACACTCTTCTATAAGGGCATTGCTTGCTTTGGTGGCGATGGAGGATTTAGAGTTACATCAATTGGATGTAAAAACGGCTTTTCTTCACGGTGAGCTTGAAGAAGAAATCTTTATGAAGCAACCGGAAGGTTTTGAGGTAGCCGGTAAGGAAAATCATGTGTGTAGATTGAAGAGATCATTGTATGGGTTGAAGCAATCTTCGAGGCAATGGTACAAAAGGTTTGATTCCTTTATGATTTCACATGATTTTATTAGAAGTTCTTATGATAGTTGTGCCTATCTTAAGAAATTTGAAGATGGTTCTTTGTTATATTTGCTCTTATATGTTGATGACATGCTTGTAGCATGTAGCTCTTTGTTTAAGGTGGAGAAATTAAAAGAGTTGCTTTCAAGTGAGTTTGATATGAAGGATCTTGGTGAAGCCAAGAAAATTCTTGGGATGGAGATTTTGAGAGATCGGGCTAAGGGTATACTATACCTTAGTCAAAGGAAGTACATCGAGAAAGTTGTGCAACGTTTCTCTATGGATGACGCTAAAGGTGTGTCTACTCCTCTTGCTTCTCATTTCAAATTATCCAAGAAGTTGTGTCCACAAACAAAGGCGGAAGAAGAGCAAATGGTAAGAATCCCATACACTAGTGCCGTTGGTAGTGTTATGTATGCTATGGTGTGTTCTAGACCCGACATTGCTCATGCGGTGAGTTTGGTGAGTAGATATATGTCTAATCCGGGGAAGGGACATTGGGAGGCACTAAAATGGTTATTGAGGTATTTAAAAGATACTTCTAATGTATGTCTTATGTATGAGAAGAATTCAAGCGAGCTAACCGGGTATTGTGACTCGGATTATGGTGGTGATCTAGATAATAGAAAGTCCACAAGTGGGTTCGTGTTTACTTTGGGTGGTTCGGCAATAAGTTGGCAATCATCTTTGCAAGATGTGGTTGCCCTTTCAACAACCGAAGCGGAGTACAAAGCCGTGGCCGAGTCATTCAAGGAGGCAAAATGGCTTAAAGGTCTTGTTGGTTAAATGTGCAATAAGGTGTGTGAGGTAAGTGTGCATTGTGATAGTCAAAGTGCAATTTATTTGGCTAGGAATCAAAACACATTTAATAGAAGGTCCAAACACATTGATATTAAGTATAACTTCATTCGGGATGAAGTTGAGCACAAGAGGGTGTTATTGAAAAAGATTGACACTACGGAAAATTCGGCCGACATGATGACAAAGTCACTACCTACAACCAAGTTTGAATTATGTGTTGACTTGGTTGGTTTAGCTCCTTGCTTGAAATAATGCCTTTGGGGCATTTGGGGTGTGTATGTTTTTTTTATGAAGTGGATTGATGAATGTTTTTGACTTGGGTGAACTCAAGTCAAGGTGGAGATTGTTATGTATGGTATGTGTGACTTGAGTGCACAAGTTAATGTGTGTAATCATGTTTGTGACTCTTGGTTTGTGGAATGTAAATGGATGTAATTATGTGGTGAGTATTCATGATGAATTATGGGTGTTAATGAAGATTAATGAAGAAGAAGAAGGGACTTGATTTATGGTAGCTCGATCAGAATTCTGACAGAAGGATCAGAAAGGTCGCTCGACCTACCCGCTCGACCGAGCGAGTCATTTTGGTAGGTCGAGCAGTCATCCAGAATGCTGCTGATTCTCGCTCGACCGAGCCACTCGACCGAGCCACTCGACCGAGCGAGCTCCCTGTTTCGGTCGAGCGGATCCTCTAATATGCATGGGATGCTAGTTTTCGACCTTTCAAGTTCTTGGAGTTATTTCATATTATTCATTACTCAATATTAACTATGTATTCAAGTGAGCTATTGATATTCTAGTATCTAGTACTATATATAGGGCTCTCATACTCACACATCAAACACATCAAAACACAACCCCTAAGCCAAACACATAGCCTTTTGTTTTTATCTCTTACTCAATTGTAATTCTTCTTTGAGAAGTGTTGTTTATACTCATTCTTGATATAATATAAACAGAAATTACATTGTCAAACGTTGTTTTTGTTCATTGTTGTTTGTATTGTTCTTAGCATCGTAACGGTTTTGGCAAACGTTTTCAATGAATACAAGCACTTTCATGAATTTCTCTTACTAAGATCTTCCATTTGATATAGTGTCCCACATTTTGGCAAGGCTTCCTGTCAATACCGTACTGGAATTCCGAGTTGTGTGCACATCCTGGCGCACTTACATCAATTCCCCTTCTTTCATCTCCAAGCATCGAAATCTTTACAATAAAAACCATTCCAAAAATTCCCATTTACTTATTGCAGAAAGTACTAGACAACTCTGCCTACAGCGTGTTACCAACGATCAGATATTAACCACTCTTGCTTTTCTTCCTCCTTTTTCTCCTGATATTATCATACCATTGATTTGGGAAGCCTGTAATGGGTTATTTCTAGTAAGCGTACATGCTGATCAACAGGGTATATGTTTGTGGATTCCCTTTCTCAGAAAATCTTTGATTCTTCCACCTTGTCCAATTGTTACTCCCTTTCTATTTGCTCATTATGTTATAGGATTTTCCCCCTCTTGTGATGAATATAAGGTGCTTGCCTTTCGAATTCATACCATCATTCAGGGTTATGAGTATGAGCCGGCAATGGCAGTTTATTCACTTAAAAATCACCTTTGGACTATTAAAATCAATCCAATGAATGTCGATGCTTGGACTTCATTAAGGGACCCTTTTTCTTGTGACCTATATGTTTATTGTGGAGGGATAGTTTACTGGTTTACTAAAGTTGATCCCGAAATTATCCACGCTTTTGATTTTAATACAGAAGAATTCAAAAATGTGCCAGTACCTGAGCCATTGAAAGAAAGCAAGAATTTAGTTCTTTTCACCATCGGCGAGTTGTTAGCGGTTATATCATTGCCCTGCATATTGGTTTTGGAAGAGCATGATGTAGAGTACAGATGGAGAGAATGGTGTTCGGACTCTTGGATTCAAAATGTTTTTGATATATTGGAAGAGCACTATTCATTTACTCCTAAGGTTTTCTTTGTTGAGGAGAGCAATACATTTCTAATCATTGGGTTTTGGGGTAGAATACAATTTTATGAAATTTCAAGTAAGAAGTTAGAATTGTTGAGGAATGGAGATGCTAATTTTCTTTTCGGGGGTGCTTATGTGGAGACTTTAGCGTTGCTTACTGGAAACGAAGGGATGATTTTCGAACCTTTCCCTTAAGGATGAATTGATTCACAAGAACTCATGGAGAACAATGAAAGTCTACACTTACACAATTACACTAATTTGAGAGTATGTGAAGATTGCTAAGCTTTTTCTGTTTTGTCTGTTATTAGATTGCTTGTTGTAAATAGGTTATGGTATTGGAAGTAAGAATGATTTTAATCAAAAGTATTGTTCATAGAATTAGTCACTCTTGCATAAAAGGTCCCTTTGGAAGTTGAAATGATGATCAGGTCAGGAGGTCTGATTTCAGATTTTCACTTGTTGAACTTAGGGTTGAAATGTAGATCGACTTCCGATATCAGAAGAAGACCCTTCGGTTGCATTGCATTTTGTCAAAACCGATCGATTTCTGGTGCATATCTGCATAGCTGCATATCAGTTTGTACAGAGTGTAATATATACACAAATGCTATTGTTTAGGGTGCAAATGTTGCTGAATACAGTGCAAATGCTGCCGCCTAGCTATCCGCCTTTATATTAGTAGTTTCTTTAATTATGGAAGTGTTGAACAAATTACGAGGAAACATCCTTTCTTGCCATCTCTTTGAAATTTAAATAAAGCAAGCTACGACTTTGGCGTTTATACTGCTTCCTATTCACTATTATTGTCACGTATTTACACGTTTGTCAATGCGCTTATTCAGTAAGGTTATACAAACCCTAGAGCCTACACCATTACAGGATTAGTTAATTACCCTTGATTAATTATATAAATATATATTTACTAAAATATATTTTGCTCATAAAAACTATAACCAGAGTTTGAAAAGAGATAAAAGACGACAAATCATACCTATAAAAAAGGATATGACCAAAGAATCTTTTCACTCGAAAAAGACTTGCGAAGGAAAGGAAAAAATGCATGAAAAAACATATTGAATGACTCCATCTATCTTCTTGTGGGTCTGTAGGGTCTGAAACTATGATTAGGGTCTGAAAATAAACTGAAAAAAGCTGAAAGACAGCAAATCATACTCACAAAGGAGGATGCAATTTAAGAATTCCTCAGCTTGAGAGTCGAGAAAGACCCACAAAGCCAAGGAAAAATATGCAAGACAAAACATATGGAACAATAACATCAGACATATACTCCATTTTTCAAGCATTTCATTAGCAAAAGTGCAAAACAAATCAGGACGTATTCAAAATTGTAGCACCCATTTTTTTCAGCTATTAAAAGTGATCATGAATTATATGCATTTCATGCATCTTGTTTCATGATGACTTGGGTTGTTTTATGCAGTGTACATATTGCATTTTAATTTTGTGTTTCGTTTGGATTATTAATGACAGTCTGAGTATTGAGTATTGGCAATAGAATATCACCCCTAATTAAAAAACACCCATGTAAAAGTCAAAATAGACATATTTATATTTTTAAATTAATCCTCTAAAATACGAATTTATTTGAAATAAACTTGCAGAATCCATCAGTCGTAATATAAGCCACTACATAATTAATCTCCGTAATAGAAGCCAAAATGCTTGAATGAGCAACAACTTATTTTGAGCTTACTTAATTTGTTTTGTTCTTGCTTTGGGCATTAAGCTTTGATACTTGTTTTGTCTCACTTATCATTATGTTTGGATGACAATTTTAGAGTAAAAAAAAAGGAAGGAAAAAGGAAGGAAGGGAAGAGAAAGGAAGAGAAGAATAATGGAAAGAAAATAGCTCTTCCTTGTATAGGACGGAATGTAAAGGAAAGAAAGGGAGATATGAGTTTTCCCTTTAAAGCTTTCCTACTTTAGAGAGATTAGAACCTTAATAAAATATATCCATTAAATCATTTCAATTCCCTCCCCTCCAAATCCGTTCCCTCCCACTTTGCTATTCAAACAAGGAATTCTTCCTTCCTCTAAATCTTCTCCTTCCTTTCTCTCTATTTCCTTCCATCTAAATACACCCTATATGTAGGGGTGTTCATAACCGGGTATCCGGAAAGGCGGGTACCCGGTTAGTCGGATACCTCTTTTACCGGCCCGTGTCCCGACCTGATTTATCCGGATACCCAGAAAAATCGAGTCGGAACAGCGGGTTCCTCGAACTTACCAAAGCTAATATCATAAACATGGAACAAAACAATCCAAAAGTTGCTGATACATTTTCGTGCCTTATATTCTGACTACAAATTCATAATATTTGTTACTGCTTGTATTATAAAGGTTAAATATATTGTAAATTATCATCAGCCCCTTTATCTTGTGACCAATATGTTTATTGTAGATGGATTGTTTATTGGTTTACTGAAGGTAATCTTGGAATTATCCACTCTTTTGATTTTAATACAGAAGAATTCAATAATGTTGCAGTACCTGAGCCACTGAAAGAAAGCAAGAATTTAGTTCTTTTCACCATCGGTGAGGTGTTAACGGTTATATCATTGCCCTGCATATTGGTTTTGAAAGAGCATGATGGAGAGTACACATGGAGGGTGTGGTGTTCAGAATCTTGGATTAACAATGTTTCTAATGTAATCGAAAAGCTCAATCCATTTGGTGCTACGGTTTTCTTTGTTTAGCAGAGCAATACATTTCTAATCATTGGATTTTTAGGTAACATACAATTTTATAAAGTTACAAGCCACAAGTAAAAGTATTGAGAAATGGAGATGCTCGTTTTGTTTTCATAGGTGCTTATGTGGAGACCTTAGCATTAGTTACAGGAAGGGAAGAGATGATATTCATACCATTCCCTTAATTAACGAGAACTCATGGCGAACAATGAAAGTCTACATTTTCACTAATTTGTCGTTTGTTTTGTCTCTTATTAGATTGGAAGTAAGAATGATTTTAGAAGCATTTGATGTATGATTAATAAATCAATAGTTTTCATAGTATTCGAGAACACATCAAAAGAATTAAATTACTACATGTTTTACACACAATAATAGGGTTGAATATTCATTTTGTGCACACGATCATAATGTGTCTACTGTCTATACAGGCAAGAGCCATCATGTCAAATAAAAAAAGAAGCATAAACCCGAAACGAAATCATCGATTTATGAACAAGTTTTCCCAATTAAATTTTAATGCCTTATTAGATCAATAATTTTCAATGATTAAAATTGAATTTTACTAATCAAAATTAAATTTTAGTAATTGAATTTTAATTTTACTTATTGTACCTGATTTTTATTCACTTAAAATTTTAACAGATTGAGATTCTATGAATTGATATTGATTTTTAGTGATTGAAATTGATTTCAAATGATTTTTTGAAACTTGTTTTTATTGACATTTCGTCTGCATTGCATTTTGCTAACACCGATCGATCATGGTGTCAGAAGAAGATCGTGCTTCCTGCATAGCTGCATATCAGTTTGTACAGGGAGTAATATACACAAATGCAATTGTTTAGTGTGCAAATGCTGCTGAATAGAGTGCAAATTGCTGCTGCCAAGCTATCACTCAATCGTTTATCACTAATTTATATCAATTCGAATTGTCATCCACATGAAACCCATCAAATTTATATGCAACTAACTATTCTCTTATCCGAATTTTGTCGTGTATAAGCCCGTTAACAAATTTATCAACCATTCTCAATATAATGAAGTGTTGAACAAATTACGAGGTTAACATCCTTTCTTAGGCGTTGTTGAGGTGAGAGTGAGACCAAATATAGCGGGTTTTTGGTTCTTAGCTTTTCGGTTGCCTTTTGGCTTGTTGGTTGGTCAAACAGCCAAAAATAATGTTTGGTAAATGGCGTTTATAGCAGCTGAAAAGCTGATTTTTAAGCCAAAATGAAAATGCTGCTCTAGCTAGATTTTTTTGTTGGCTTTTGGCTTGTTGGTTTCTCAAAAAACAGCCAGCAACTAATACTCAAATTTACCAAACATCTTCACAAACCGCTAGGTTTTTCAGCTAACTTAAAAGCCAACAAAAACAGCCAACATGTTCAATTGGTCAAACAATCCAACTAAAAAAGCCAACAACCAACAACCAATTGCCAAACACCCCATAGTTATCATCATCATCAAACATCCGATTTAGTATCATTGTCTCATTTGGTTTTGCACATTTGTTAATGCATATATTCAATTATAAATATTTCAAATTACGTTTGACTAAAAATTTTCAAATGTTTGACTAAAATAAAATACAAACCAAAAGTAATTGATGAATAGTATTAAAAATCAAAGGCACAATAATAATGAATAGGAGGGAGTCTTATTCAATAAGGCTATACAAACCCTAGAGCGTACACTATTACATAATTGGTTAACTTCCCTTATTTAATAATATAAATACATATTTACTAATACATGTATCTTGCTCATAGAAACTATAACTAGAATATGAAAAGTGAGAAAAGACAACAAAGTATACCTATAAAGAAGGTGACCAAAGAATTTTTTGGCTTCAAAAAGACTTAATTTCAAAGGCAAGCAAAACATGCAAAAAAAAATATATTGAGCAATAACATTGGACAAAAACTCCATCTATCTTCTAGTGGGAATATTCAACAAGCATTTTATTAGCAAAAGTGCAAAACAATTCAGGACTTATCCAAAATTGAAGTACCCATTTTTCAGCTATTAAAAATAATATTGAAATACATGCATTTAGAATCAACCAAATGAGCAAAAAAACTGATAACATTCATCATGTTTCAATATGACTAGGATTGTTTTATGCCACGTGTACATATTACATTTTAATTGTGTGTTTGGTTTGGATTATAGAATTCTGATTTCACCACTTATATGACTATATCTCTTTGCTTTTCTTCCGCGTAGAAAATCATCATACTTATTAGGCTCCGACTCCTTATAAGTTAACTTGCTTTACTGATTAAGAGTAGAGATGACAATGGGTTAGACACAGATTATATTTTGCATACTCTAATTTTACTACAATTAAAAATTGAATTTTTTCACCTCCACCTCCGACTCATACTCGGATTTTACATCCTTCAACTTTGTTTTGCTCGAATTCTTGATCCTCGGACGAGATCAAATTATAACACTTTTTCGAAACAATTTAAAATATTCAATACGTTTTTTAATTCATAAAATAATTCATAAAATAATGTCGTCCAAATAGTTTATAATTTGCCTAAATTTTACTTAACAAATAAATATAGAATTTACGTTTGACTTAAGAATTTATTGAGTTATAGTTCAATTTTGGGTTTCTCTAATTACATTCCTCCATCTCCAACAGAGTCGTCTTTAAAAATTTGGGGGCCCTGTGTAAATTTTTTATTTTGTGCCTTATTTATAGTAAGTACATTTATTTTATTAGTAAACTTAACATATAATTCTTTTTTTATTAACCTTTTCATATATGGAAGAAAGAGGAGCAGTGAGCCTTCTATCCAAAATAGCAAACTCATAATAATGTCGTCTTTTGATTAGGTATATCATCATCATCATACCCAGTGTATCCCACTCATACGAATTATGATCACAATTTAGGAAGAGAAGGAATGTAGTAACTCACACCCATAAAGAAGAGTACAATCAAAAATTCCCTCGGCTTGAGAAATATCCAAAAAAGTATAAATAATGTTAAAGTCTCGAGGAAAATCCTTTATGATGTGGACAATAACTCAACCACCAATGAAAATAACACCCATATATTAGTCATAATAGACGCATTTATATGTTTAATCAATTCTATAAAATACAAATTTATTTGAAATAAACTTACAGAATTAAATTGTGTAATAGAAGTCAAAATGCTCGAACGAGCAACAACTTGTTTTGAGCTTATATACTTTGTTCGATTTGTTCTTGGCTTCTTGCCTTGGACATAAAAATTTAATACTTATTTTGTCTCTTTAAATTTTTATTACAAGAAAATTTTCCTAACATGCTCTACATTCCAACAAAAGGAACCCACTAAAAAAAAATAAAAAATTACATCTCACTACACTTATTATCCACTCTTAAGAATTAGTGAAGTGTAAATATGATAAGATATTTGACTTATTTTACATTTAGCTATACTTATTTAGTGTGCGAATAATTAACTTTACTTATAATTAAGCGTAAGGAAAAGCCTGCCTAACAATCTAAGACAAATATTATATATTATTTTTTGTTTAAAGTTACCCATATTTAAAATTGTGGCTATAAACCCAAATTAATCAACAATTGTGGCTATCAGCCTTAATATTAGCAATTTCTTTAATTGAGGAGTTGTTAAAAAATTACAAAGAAACATCCTTTCTTGCCATCTCTTTGACATTGAAATAAAAGAAGCTACAACTTTCCCATTTATACTCCCTTCTATTTACTTTTATTCTCTCATTTGATTTTTCATACGTCAATGCATATATTTTGAAAAGGGATAAATGACCACAAATTATACCTATAAAGAAGGATGTGATTAAAGACTCTCAGCTCAAAAAAGACTTGTGAAGGCAAGGAAAAAATGCAAGAAAAAACATGTAAATTAAACAATAACGTCGGACAAAGACTCCATCACTTTTCTTGTGAGTTTGAAACCATAATTAGAGTTTGAAAAAGAACCGAAAAGAGTTAAAAGAAAAAAAAATCATACTCATAAAAAAGAATGCAACTTAATAATCCCTCAGTCCTAAGAGTTGAGAAAGACCTACAAGTAAGGAAAAAAAATACTAAGACAAAAGATATTGAACAATAACATGGGACACTGACTCCATCTATCTTCTAGTGGGAACATTCAACAAGCATTTCTTCATCAAAAGTGCAAAACAAATCAGGATTAATCCATAATTGAAGTACCCGTTTTGCCAACTATTAAAATTAATAATGAAAATGCATTTAGACTCAACCAAATATATGCATCATATTTTATTGTGACTTGGATTGTTTTATGCCAAGTGTACATATTGCATTTTAATTGTTTGGTTTCGATTGTTTTGTGGAGGTCTAGTTTTCACCGCCTATAAAAAGATTGATTTTCTCTATTTCTCTTCCACATAGAAAATCATCATACTCATTAGGCCCCGACCCCTTATACGTTAATTTGGTTTAGTGGTTAAGAGTAAAGATGACAATGGGTCAGACTCGGACCATATTCTGCATACTTCGATTTTGCTACAATTAAAAGTCGGACTTTCATCACCTCCACCTTCTACTCATACTCGGATTTTACGTCCTTTGACTTTGCTTCGCTCGAATTCTCGATCCTCCTGCGAGGTCAAAGTATGACATTTTTGAAAAATAAAAAATTTACAATAGTTTTAATTCATAAAATAATGTCATTCAAATAGTCTATGATTTATATTGAATTTACATTTGACTTAGAATTTATCGAATTATAGTTCAATTTTTGGTTTCTCTAATTATACTCCTCCATCTCCCTTTATATAAAAGGCTAAAAGTTTGTTTGTTCGACTAATACTCCCATTCGTCCTTTCTTTCTTTCTTTCTTTCTTTGTCTGTCATTTGTTTTCTAGTTGGCCTGAGAAGAAAATCATGTCTACAGGAAGCACTTTCAATAATTTCCCATACCATGATCTTCCATTTGATATATTGTCCAACATTTTGGCTAGGCTTCCTGTCATAAACCTACTGAAATTCTGTTCTGTGTGCAGATCGTGGTGCACTTACATCTATTCCCCTTATTTCATCTCTAAGCATCGCGATCTTTACAATAAAGAACATTCCAAAAATTCCCATTTGCTCATTGCAGTAACTTCTGGACGATTCTGCTTACAGGGTGTTACCAACGCTCAGAAATTAACCACACGTGTTTTTCTTCATCCTTTTCCTGCTGATCTTATCATACCATGTATTTATGGAAACTGTAATGGGTTATTTCTACTGATCTTCCATGGTCATCAAGATTATATATGTTTGTGGAATCCCTTTCTCAGAAAATCTTTGATTCTTCCACCTTGTCCAATTGTTTCTCCCATTCAATATGTTAATTATGTTATAGGATTTTCCCCCTCTTCTGATGATTATAAGGTGCTTGCCTATCGGCTTCGTACAATTTTTAATGGTGATGAGTATGAAGCGGCAATGGCAGTTTATTCACTTACAAATCACATTTGGACTATTAAAATCAATCCCATGAATGTCGATGCTTGGGCTTCATTAAGGGACCCTTTTTCTTGTGACAATTATGTTTATTGTGGATGGGTATCCGCTCTTTTGATTTTAATACAGAAGAATTTAATAATGTGGCAGTTCCCGAGCCACTAAAAGAATGTGTGAGTTTAATTCTTTTAACCATCGGCGAGTTGTTAGCTGTTGTATCATCGTCCTGCATATGGGTTATGGGAAAGCATGATAGAAAGTACACATGGAGGGTGTGGTGTTCAAAATCTTGGATTCAAAAATTGTCTAATGTAATCGGAAAGCCCAATCCATTTGGTGCTAAGGTTTTCTTTGTTGAGCAGAGCAATACATTTCTAATAATTGGGTTTTTTGGTAGCATACAATTTTATGAAGTTACAAGCCACAAATTAAAAGTATCGAGAATGGAGATCCTGGTTTTGTTTTCGTGGGTGCTTATGCGGAGACCTTAGCGTTACTTACAGGAACAGAAGAGATGATATTCATACCTTTGCCTTAATTAACGAGAATCGATTCATAAGAACTCATGGCGAACAATGAAAGTCTACAATTTTACTAATTTGTCATTTGTTTTGTTTGCATTAGATTGCTTAGGATTTTCTGTTTTGTCTATTATTAGATTGGTTGTTGCATATAGTTTATGGAATTGGAAGTAAGAATGATTTTTTAAGCATTTGATGTATGACTAATAAATCAATATTGTTTTAGTAAAATAATGTTTGTAGCGTTAGAATGAATTTTGTGAAGAAATAAGATTTGCTGAAGGAGAATAAATATGATTATTAAATTTGTCAAAAGATACTCCTTTCAAAATTACACCGACTTTGCATACCATTTCCACTATTTAGTACTGATCACGAAACGGGTTGAAATTGCACAAATATTAAGATCGAATTTCGATGTCAAAAGAACACCCTGCATTTTGTTGAACACCAATTGATTTCTGGTGTCAAAAGAATTAAGATCCTGCATAGTAAGTTGATATGCTTCTGCACCAACTACTAAATGTATATCACCATATGTATAGTTTAAGTGATTTTTCCTAACATGCTCTAAATTTCAACAGAAGAAACCTACATATAATACTCATTCGTCCTTTCTTTCTCTGATACTATTTGTTTTAAAGTTTGCCAAAGAAGAAAATCATGAATAGCACTTCCGTTTATTTCCCTTTCTCTGATCTTCCATCTGATATAATAACTCACATTTTGGCTTTGCTTCCTGTGAAAACTCTGATCTTCCATCTTGGCGCGCTTACGTCGAATCCCCTTCTTTCATCTCCAAGCATCGCAATCTTTACAATAAACAACATTCCAAAAATTCCCATTTACTCATTGAAGAAAGTTCTAGACGATTCTGCCTACAGCGTGTTACCAACGGTCAGAAATTAACCACACTTGCTATTGTTCGTCCTCTTTTTTCTTGTCAATTTACTTTCCCATGGATTTTTGGAGCCTCTAATGGGTTATTTCTAATGAAATTGCAAACTGATCAACAGGGTATATTTTTGTGGAATCCCTTTCTCGGAAAATCTTTGATTCTTCCACCTTGTCCAATTGTTACTCCCTTTCAAATTCCTCATTATGTTACACGATTTTCCACCTCTTGTGATGATTATAAGGTGCTTGCCTATCGGTTTACTACCAACACTAATGGTAATGAGTATGAGCCCGCCATGGCAGTTTATTCACTTAAAAATCACCATTGGACTATCAAAATCAATCCAATGAATGTCGATGCTTGGACTTCATTAAGTGCCCCTTTTACCCGTAACAAATACATTTATTGTGGATGGATTGTTTAATGGTTTACTGAAAGTGATCTCGGAATTATCCACTCTTTTGATTTTAATACAGAAGAATTCAATAATGTGGGTGCACCTGAGCCACTGAAACAATGTAAGAGTTTAAATCTTTTCACCATCGGCGAGTTATTGCTGTTATATCATCGTTCTGCATATGGTTTTGGAAAAGCATGATGGAGAATACACATGGAGGGTGTGGTGTTCAGAATCTGAGATTTAAAATGTTTTTGATGTAATTGAAGAGCACAATCCATATGGTGCTAAGGTTCTCTTTGTTGAGCAGAGCAATATATTTCTAATAATTGGTTGGGGCAGCATATAATTTTATAAAGTTACAAGCCGAAAGTTAAAAATGTTGATAAATAGAAATACTCATTTTCTTTCCGGGGATGCTTATATGGAAACCTTAGCATTGCTTACAGAAACGTAAGAGATGATTTTCGAATCTTTCCCTTAATTGACGAGAATTGATTCGTAAGAAGTTCATGGCGAATAATGAAAATCCACATTTACACTACCCAGTCATTTGTTTTTTCTGTTATTAGATTGATTGTGGTAAATAGGTTATGAAATTGGAAGTAAGAATGATTTTTGAAGCATTGATAGGATGCATGACTAATATAACAAATATTGATCATAGAATTAGCCATTCTTGTAGCCTTAATCCAATGAAAAGATAGAGTAGATATAGTCAATAATGGGTCTATTGTCTATACAAGCAAGAGACATTGTGTTAAATCAAAAGACCGGCCTGTAATACAGACCGACCTGCATCTTTGGTATTTTTGAGGTGAGACAAAATAATAGGATTTTCATCTCTAGAGATGAGACATTAATGCCCTATTAAGATCAGTATAATTTTAATGATTAAAATTGAATTTTACTAATCAAAATTAAATTTTAGTAATTGAATTTGAATTTATTGAAAACTCCTATAATATATTTTAACTAGAGTAACTTTTACTAAAATGGATTTTTATTTATTGTTATTGTACTAGTTTTTCATTCTCTTAAACTTTTTACAGAATGAAATTATACGACTTGTGTTTTTTTAATTAAATTGAATTTTTTTATTTTTTATTTTACATTTATTTACTTATATTCATAATATTATTAATTATTTTTAAGCATAATATGATCAAATAATTAACTAAACGAGTTGAGAAAATTTATGTTATAAGAGGGCTAAAGACAAAATAGACGGTGACATAATAAAAAAGATAACAAAAAACAATGATGCCCTCTAATAAATTAAATATGTATAATGAAACAATTATATATCATAGAATAATAATTGAATTAGTGGTAAGATTAATATATATAGTACAAGGGACTTGTTCTAACACGCTCTAATTCCAATGGCTAATTTGATTAGAGATAACCCATTGATATAAAATTTACTTTTGACTAACTCATTTGAAAATCCAATCCGACCACCATGAATGGTTTACGTTCAATTTAGTTTTCAGTTTATTTTGCAACACATTTTTAAATGAAACGGTCCCATAGTGAGAATATCTCTATTGGACGTACCCATATATATTTGATGTGTTCGAATAATTATTAACAATATCAAAGTGATAAAAATACACAAATAGATTAACACAAATTTTTGTGAGAGTCGGTCTCTTTGAGAGACCATTTTTAATTGGGTCGGTCCATTATATATTTTTTAAAATATGATAAGTATGCATTAAAAATGATGTAAATAGACATTTAAGATATTGAAAATAGGCATTAAAGATACGGTAAGTAAGCATTAAGGATAATGCAAATAGGTATTAAGAATACGGTAAGTAGACATTCATCTTTAATGGTCTGAGCTTGAGATAGAGACAGTCTTTCAAGAGACTAGCTGATAGATTAATTAAATGAGTCTTTCTCAGTGTAAAACCGTCAAGACGAACGGATATATTTATACTCCTCCACCTCTGTTTCAGTTTTATTTTTTGGCGGGTAAAACGAATTTACCGTTATACTTTATACAAAATTGTTTGTTTGTATTATGAGTCGAATATAAAATTTTCCTTTTAGTAATATTTGTTTCTTTCTTGGCCTATTTCATCCCATTCGTTCTTTTTTTTTTTCTCTCTTTCTCTGATAATGTTTTCTAGTTTGCCCAACAACAAAATCATGAATACAAGCAGTACTTCCAGTCATTTCCCTTTCTCTGATCTTCCATATGACATAATAACCCACATTTTAGCTACGCTTCCTGTCAAAACCCTAGCGAAATTCAGGGCTGTGTGCACATCCTGGCGCACTTACATCGATTCCCCTTCTTTCATCTCCAAGCATCGAAATCTTTACAATAAAGAACATTCCAAAAATTCCCATTTACTGATTGAAGAAACTTATAGTCCTAGACGATTCTGCCTGCAGCGTGTTACCAACGGTCAGAAATTAACCACTCTTGTTTTTCTTCCTTCTTTTTCTGCTCATCCTATCATACCATGGATTTATGGAGCCTGTAATGGGTTATTTCTGATGAGAATGAATGGTATATATTTGTGGAATCCCTTTCTTAGAAAATCTTTGATTCTTCTACCTTGTCCAATTGTTACCCCCTTCCAATTTACTCATTATGTTATAGGATTTTCCACCTCTTATGATGATTATAAGGTACTTGCCTATCGGCTTCGTACCATCAATAATGGTAATGAGTATGAGCCCGCCATGGCAGTTTATTCACTTAGAAATCACATTTGGACTATTAAAATCAATCCCGTGAATGTCGATGCTTGGACTTCATTAAGGGCCCCTTTTTCTCGTAACAAATATGTTTATTGTGGATGGATTGTTTACTGGTTTCCTGAAGGTGATACCAAAATTATCCACTCTTTTAATTTTAATAATGAAGAATTCAATAATGTGGCAGTACTTGAGCCACTGAAAGAATGTATGAGTTTAGTTCTTTTCAGCATCGGCGAGTTGTTAGCTGTTATGTCATCGTCCTCCATATGGGTAATGGAAAAGCATGATAGAGAGTACACATGGAGGGAATGGAGTTCGGAATCTTGGATTAAAAATGTTTTTGATATATTAGAAGAGCAAATATTGGAAGAGGAAATTCCAATTAGTCCTAAGGTTTTCTTTATTGAGCAGAGCAATACATTTTTAATTATTGGGTTTTGGGGTGGAATACAATTTTATGAAGTTACAAGTCAAAAGTTAGAAACGTTGAGGAATAAAGATGCTCGTTTTTATTTCTGGGGTGCTTATGTGGATACCTTAGCGTTGATTACAGGAACGGAAGGGATGATGTTCACACGTTTTCCTTAATTGACGAGAATTGATTCATAAGAACTTACGGCGAACAATGAAAGTCTACGTTTTCAATAATATGTCATTTGCTTTGTTCGTTATTAGATATTGGATTGGTTGTTGTAAATAGGTTAGGGAATTGAAAGTAAGAATGATTTTAGAAGCATTTGATGTATGACTAATAAATCAATATTGTTCATAGAATTAGAAATACAAGACCGTGCATCCTTGGCGTTCTTAAGGTGACACAAAATATGTGAGCATTTAACAAACATTTCAACGAACTAGAAATAACAACAAATTAACAATTGATCATAACGGGCTCTTTAAGATATGAAATCGTCTGATTATATTTGATAATAATTCGAAAATGGAAGATTAAATATAATTAGGAAAATATAATTTTCTTAATTATGTAGTTTTCTAGAGTGTTCTTGTGTCAAAAGAATTAAGATCCTGCATAGTAAGTTGATATGCCTCTGCACCAATTTTGAGCATTCCAAATCTCATCAAATGAATTAAATTGCAATGAAATAACATGTTTTACACACAATAATAGGCTCGAATATCCATTTTGTGCATAAGATCATAATGTGTATACTGTATACTGTCTATATAGGATAAACTAGAAACGATTAAATTTTAATTCAATTAAATTTCAATTTTAATGATTCAAATTAAATTTTAGTAATGGAATTTGAATTTTATTGATTATAAACTAGAGTAACTTTTACTAAAAAAGACTTATACTTATTGTAATTGATTTTGATTCGCTTAAAAATTTTAACATAACGAAATTGTATGAATTGATATTGATTTTAGTGATGGAAACTAACTTTTATTGATTTTTAGTGATTTTTTTTCGAAACTTTTTTTTGTTTACTTTTCGTGTAAATTCGTCTAGTAGCGCATTTTGTACGACTTGTAATTTTTTAAATTAAATTGAAATTTATTTCTATTTTTTATTATTTTGTACGACTTGTAATTGAAATTTACACTATGAGATCAAATAATTAATTAAATGAGTTGAGAGAGTTTATGTTGGATAAAATCCAAGGGTAAGAAAGGCAAAGTTGGGGGTGACGTAATAAAAAAGATAACGAAAAATAATAATGCCCTATATTAAATGTGTGATGACAAAAGTATATATCATAAAATAACACACTACAAATAAGGATTGAATTGACGACAACCCATTTCGTCGCCATTTGATAGCTAAATGGTCAAAAAGTGCATTTGGCGACGGGCTAAAAGGTGGTCGCCTTTTCGTTCGTCGCTAATCCAAAACTGGACACCATTTCCTCGCCTTTTTCTCAGAAAAAAAAGGCGACCATCTGGCGACGCTAATACCTGTAACA
>NC_080054.1:24892094-25022094 GCF_026212465.1 Amaranthus tricolor | reverse complement strand
TCGAAAGATAACATTATCCGTACTATATATCCATGCCTTACTTTTGTATACCATTATTATATGATACATCGGACTAATGCGAACCACGCTGCGTGTACATACCTTAAGCAAGATAACCAATTCACAAGCGTCTTAATCAATTCCCGGTCACGAATCGACTTCCTACAAGGTTCAATCGTATTCGGGAAATAAGCACACATACACATTTTCCTCAAATCATCCATAACACACATATACAATTACACCCACACCTAGAATACCACACACATCATGAACATCCATCACATACTATAACGTGGTAAACACACAAAACAGGACAGCATACATAATCTGTCCAGAAACACAACTTATAACTGTCAAACTGAAAATCCGACTTCACCGTTGCGTCCGGAAGGTGTCAAAACCCCCGGGTACCAATTTCCATAATTTATAACATAGTATAAGTATTTTTAACCTAATTTCAAAGCCAAAAATGTTCCAAAAATACCTTTTTTCACCATTTTCCAAACCTACGGGATTTTGTCATTTCATTTTTTTTTATCACAAAAATATAAATTTCAATGCTTTATTTCCTATTAAATCTAAACGACTATTTACATAATTTTCATGACCATCTATGAAATTAATTTTTATTTCTCAAAAATAATTCTTTTTACACAATGTACACACACACACATCACATATATATTTATATATATTTCTCTAACAACATTATAAATTCCTCCTATTAATCAATAAAATAAATTTCTAACACCACATACATTTTTCTATTAGCATCCATTTTTTTTATATATATATACTTTACAATCATCCATCAAACAAATCCTTCACACACATATAAACATATCTAAAACCCTAAAAAGAAACATTCTTCATCAATTTAGATAGAAAAATACATCCCAAAATCATACATGAAATTTTAAATTCATAAAGTAAACATGAATTATAAGATAAAACATATAATAATCATAGAATTTTAAATTAAAACTTAAGATTCAACATAGATTAAGAATTACACTTACAATTGTAAAGGAAAACACCAAATGATGAAGTGTGATGGAGTTAGGAATGTGAATTAGGAGGAATTTTGAAAGGAAGTCAATATGAAAATAATTTAGGAATTAAGAAGGGTTAATTATATGGGATTAATGCCTTGATCCTTCATTACCCTAAGGGAGTTACAAGCTCCACCAAGAGTCCCTCCTATTTTCTTTTTTTTTTAAAAGAAAAGATGGGTTAAGGAAAAGTTTGGGTCCAAATAATTCTAATTGCCAAAAAGGATTGCAAATCTCATGACCAAGCCCAATAATAAATAAAATATATATATAGAAATAATATTACTAGTGAATTATTAAATATATCGGGAAGAAAATATCGGGAAAATATCGGGGTGTTACAGACTACCCCCCTTAAAAAGGTTTTGACCCCAAAACCACACTTATCATTACACATAACCACAAAACAAGTAAAACGAACTTAATCACTATACACACATACACAAATCAACCCAAAACATAAATCGCGCGAGAATCCTATCGCCTTCTACCCCCCTTAACGAAGTTACGTCCCCGTAACTTACTAACCCGAGAGAAAAGGTGAGGATACTGCTCTCGCATGGAGTCTTCCGTCTCCCAGGTTGCCTCTTGTGAGCGGTGATTGGACCGTAATACTTTAACCATGGTGACATCCCTCCGACGAGTACTACGGACCTTCTTATCCAATATCCGGACAGGCTGTTCCTCATAGGTTAGGCTCTCATCAAGTTCTAATGGCTCTGGATCTAATACATGAGAAGAAGATGCAACGTAACGTTTCTACTGAGAAATGTGAAAAACGTCGTGCACTTTACCCAGAGCATTAGGCAATGTTAACCGATAGGCTAACTTCCCTACTTTCTCCACAATGTCATAAGGACCTATGAAACGTTGGCTTAACTTTCCACGAGCACCAAAGCAAACTACTCCTTTCATTGGAGACACACGAAGTAGAACCTTGTCACCCACTTCAAATTCACCAGGCCGACGTCGGAGATCGGCGTACGATTCTTTGTCTATCTTGGGTTGCTTTCATTTTCTCGCGAATTAACTTTACTTATTCAGTCATTTGAACAAGCACATCAGGTCCTAAGGTGACAGATTCAGTAAAATCATCCCAGCATACAGGACTACGGCACTTACAACCATAAAGTGCTTCAAACGGAGCCATTTGAATCGTAGCTTGGTGACTGTTATTATAAGAGAACTCTACCAGATCCAAATGTTCATCCCATGAACCTTGCCATTCCATGGCTATCACTCTCAACATGTCCTCCAGTATTTGATTGACGCGTTCCGTCTGACCATCGGTCATTGGGTGGAAGGACGTACTCTGAAGAAGAGTGGTTCCCAAAGCCTGCTGTAATGATTTCCAAAAATGTGACAAGTATCGAGTATCACGATTGGAGACAATAGTACGAGGTATTCCATGATAGCGAATCACGTACTTAATATAAGCACAAGCAAGTTGTTCCATATCCCACTTACAATTCATTGGAATAAACCTTGCCGACTTAGTAAGCCTATCCACAATAACCCAAAGAGTATCATTACCAGCCTTATTTCGTGGCAAACCTAACACGAAATCCATAGATATGTCATCCCACTTCCATACCGGGACTTCTAGAGGTTGCAGTAACCCAGCTGGTCTTCGATGTTCACTCTTAAGCTTTTGACACGTTAAACACTTGGAAACAAAATCTGCAATATTCTTTTTCATACCTGACCACCAAAACATGCATTTTAAATATTGATACATCTTATCTCCACCAGGATGAACCGAGTATCTAGAATAATGGGCTTCGTTCAATAATTTTTCCTTCAAAGAGTCACACCCATCCGGTACACACCACCGTCCTTTAAAACGAAGACTACCGTCCTCATGAATTGTAAAACCTTCAACTCTCCCTTCACTCATCTGCTCCCGAAGTTTAATGAACTTGGGGTCTTCTAGTTGCTTAGACATAATCTCTTCGAAATATGTAAGTTGAATGGACAATGCACTCAACTTGGCTTCCAACTCCCCTTCTTGGATTATCTCTAAGCTCTTTCTCTCAAACTCCTTACACAATTCCTCAGAGGTTATTAATGCTGAGACTGAGTGCCTCGATTTTCTGCTCAAAGCATCAGCGACCACATTCGCATGACCATCATGATAAGCAATCTCCAAGTCATAATCACTGATAAGTTCTAACCAACGTCGTTGGCGCAAATTCAACTCGGATTGAGTGAACAAAAATTGCAAACTTTTATGGTCCGTGAAGATCTTACATTTGACACCATAGAGATAATAACGCCAGATTTTTAATGCAAAAACCACAACCACTAATTCCAAGTCATGTGTTAGATAATTCACCTCATGAGTCTTCAGCTGATGCGAAGCATACGCCACTACTTTCCTATCTTGCATTAAAACACAACCTAATCCATGTTTGGAAACATCACTGTAAACGGAATATTCCAAAGATGGATCAGGTAAGGTCAACACTGGAGCTGTAGTTAATATCTCCTTCAACAACTGAAATGCCTTCTCACACTCCTCGGTCCATTCAAACTTCTTCTCCTTCTTCATCAAGGATGTTAGTAGACGAGCGACACGAAAAAAAAAATTCTTCACAAAATGACGATAGTACCTTGTCAAACCCAAGAAACTTCGAATATCCGTAACATTTCGGGGTGTAGACCAGTCCCGAACAGCTGCTACTTTTGCTGGATCAACGGAAATTCCTTCCTTAGAAACAATGTGACCTAGAAAAGCCACTTGCTCTAACCAAAATTCACACTTCGAAAACTTAGCATACAACTGATTCTTTCGCAGAATCTGCAAGACTATCCTTAAATGTTCTCGATGTTCTTCTGGGCTCTTAGAATACACCAAGATATCATCAATGAACACCACCACACATTTATCGAGATACGCGTTGAAAACTCGATTCATCAATCCCATAAACGCCGCCGGTGCGTTGGTCAACCCAAAAGGCATCACGGTGAATTCGAAGTGTCCATATCTGGTTCTAAAAGCTGATTTACTAATATCCTCCTCCTTAATACGTAACTGATGATACCCTGACCGCAGATCAATCTTGGAAAAGACTCCTGCTCCTTGTAACTGATCAAAAAGATCATCGATCTGTGGTAATGGGTACTTATTCTTAACAGTGACCTTATTAAGTTCTCTGTAATCAATGCAGAGACGCATCGTTCCGTCCTTTTTCCTTACAAACAACACCAGGGCTCCTTAGGGCGACACACTGGGTCTTATATAACCCTTCTCCAACAACTCCTCCAATTGGACTTTCAATTCTTCCATCTCCGTTTGGGCCATTCGGTAAAGAGCTTTTGAAATTGGCCCTGTCCCAGGGATTAAGTCAATCGAAAAGTCCACGTCCCTTCTTGGCGGCATACCAGGAAGTTCTTCTGGAAAAACATCCTTAAAATCACAGACCACCGGAATGTTCTCAAGTCGCACCTCCCGCCCCTTCACCTTCCTTATACTACACAGAAACCACGGTTGCCCTTGCTTGATTAACTTCTTGACCTTCAATGACGATATGATTTTTACCTTGGGTCCTTGGGAAGCTTTCTATATTTAACTTTCTCTCCTCGGGGTCCGCTTAGTGTTACAGATTGCCCCTCACAATATATTAATGCCTTATATCTACCCAACCAATCCATCCCAAGGATTACATCTAGACCTTCCATTTCCAAAGAAACAAATCACTCGAGATTTTGTCTTTCCTATATTGACCGACACCCCACGAAATAATATACTACAATGAAAGGTCTCTCCGGAAGGAATAGCGACTGAGAAAGATGTTTTCTCGGGATTTTCCAATCCTAAGTCTTTAATTCTAGACTTAGAAATAAACGAGTACGATGCACCAGAATCAAAAAGAACTTTATCAGACTTTGAATTGATGCAAAAAGTACCTGTGACCACATTGGACACTTGTGTTGCTTCCCTAGCGTTAACTGCTGATAGTCTGCCATTATTTTGAAATACTGGGGTGCGCCTTCTTGACTACCTCTTGTCCAGGAAGGTTCTCATTCCTAGCATTCCCTTGAGGTTGCTGAATTCCGAAATGATTTCTTTAAAACCTAAGGTTTGAGACACCCCCAGGGTTTCTACCAAAACAAACACCGTTTTGATTACCATTTCCCGTGTCATTGCCACTCCGACCATTACCGAAGCGTTGTTGTGGAATACCTCTGTGATTCCCCCCTTGAGGTTCTTGTTGTCCCAATCGAGCATAACACTCATACATTCTATGACACGATTTACCACAGTATGAACAGTCCACTAATGTTCCCCGACAATCTCTCCATGGATGATTTTTCTGGCATCTCTTACAGTTATAAATTCTTTCCTTTCCATTGCGGTCATTAAGTGGTTTCTGTACCCTGGCCGCAGATATCGAACCTCTCCCACCTTTACTTGACTGTCCTGGCTAGTACACTTTTTCTTGATAACCCCATAGGTTTTGTGTTTCTTAAAGTGGTTTTGTGCATGATTACTCTTGCTCTCTGCATTTTAGAACATAGGTTCCCTCCTTTTGTCCCCCACTATGGGCCAACTTCTCCTGCTCCTTCCTAATAACATTTCCTATCTAGGCTGCCCTCTTATATAACTGGTCTTAAGTATCGTACCTATCGATCTCAATGTGTTTTTGAATCTCGTACGATAAACCCAATTCGAAGCGTTGCATTTTCTTTGTTTCAGTCGGGACGTCCTCAGGGCAAAACTTCAGAAATTCCGTAAATTTCTGATAATACGCATGCACTGTTAAATTCCCCATTTCAAACCTAGAAAACTCGTTTGACTTATCTGTCCTCACGTGAGGGGGGTAGAATTGATCCTTAACGCTCCCTTAAAACGTTCCCAGCTTAATTCACCATCATTCTCCTTTATCAGCCTCGCCTTACTATGTGTCCACCGGTAGTCATCATCTTCGACTAGATAAAATGCAGCCCGGTCGACCATAAATTCCGCGGGACATCGAACTACACTAAAGAGTTTGTCAAACTCTCGAAGCCAGTTTTCCAGCGCAGAAGGTTGTCCTTTCCCATCATAAGTAAAGGGCTTACTCTGGGCTATTCTCTTACTAATCGATGAAGCCCTCTCTTCCAAGGATTTCTGTCTGGGGTTTCTTGTACCAACTAGGGCTTTCACTAGGTTCCGAAGTACACGGTCAGAGTGACCTCTATTTCCGTTCTTTCTCAAGAATGGAGGCATGATGGAAGGTATACGGCATTTTAATAAACAAGGTATATATATAAATATTCTATTTCCATCATCGAGGTTAAACAAAACTTAGGCTAATATAACTTCTTAGAGATAAGGAAGTCTATCCTAATAGTTGGTAGAATTAAAAAGTTGAGCCTGTTAATCGGCTCCTAAGCTTCCGCCAAATAAAAAAAAATATTTTAATTAATTATACTAATGCTCAATATTCACAAAATTTCAATATCATAATATATCAAACTTTACAAATTTAGCTAATGAGAAGAGGTTATAAATAATTAAACAGAAAATTAAGATGATATTATAATTCAACCCGCATACTCTGCCATAACATATTATTAAATTCCAAAATACTTGGGTACAAAATCCCAAATAATCACCGTTCTTCGTAACCATATTGTCAAAACAAAACAGAAGAAACTTCTCGACAGAATATCCATACATCATTATTAGCATGAAAATACTCATATAAAATCATAAGCATAAATACTACAATCAAAAGCAAGATCATATAGTAAAAGGCGATGCATCCATACGGTCCCGATCTTCCTCATATAAGTCAGGGTCAAAATCAGCATCCCCGGAGTCGTCATTGGATGTGCTATCAGAATCAGTGGGTGTCTCTATGGGTAGGGAGTCACTCATATCTAGTTGTTCCTCAGAATCTAAAAGCTCAACAATTTCTGGTTCGGGTAATATTTCTTCCCACATTGTAATATCACTATCACTCTCGCTCATATTATCTTCCCTATCAGCTGCTTCTACCTCCATATAAGCATTATATCCCCCTTCCGCACTATCCTCATAAAACTCTTCAACCTCCTCCTCGGAATTTCCCCAAGTATTTTCCTCCAGACCTTCTTCGGGGACTTCCTCGGGATCTTCTCCTAGATCCTCCTCAGGATCCTCCTTATCAAAATCTATCTGCAGAACTGAGTTAGGGTCGACCATTGGAACATCCTCCTCAACAATCTCAGCTGCCCCACTAGCCTCAGCATTCTTACATCTCTCATTGTCTACAACATCCATTCCTCTATCCCATCTATCAAACTCTCGCTCCAATTGAGCAATTCTCTCAATCAACTCAGCAATTCCCTCAGCTATTATTCCCTCATAAACTTGTTGAGACTTTTTATAGATCATCTCCATCCTGCGCTTATAATCTAGCTCACTCTCTCCTTCTTTCTTGTCCCAAATTTTTAATGTTTCTATCTTTGCCCAGACCGGTACATTTACTAAGGCTCTCCATGGTTCTTCTAGGGTACTAATTTCCCCTTCAGCAGGTCTTTTTCCTTTATCCATGACAGATAAAAAAAAATGTTCGTAATCCATGACTCACGAATGAAAGAAAGAGCAAAGGAACAATCAATTTCCAAGCTCAAATAATATCATAATTCATCAACAAAATATCTAACAAGCACACAACAAAATTATCCATAACATCATGCTTAAAGACACCAAGTAAAACACATCATATCCCCTTAATGTCTACACCTTTACTCTCGTCATCATTTTTTTTTTGCGTTAGTCTATCAATTTAGATAAATAACACTAAATAAAACTCCCGCTCTGATACCAATTGTAACATCTCGGAATAACTCGGATCGTACGAAAAGAGAAGATGACCTTTTAAAAACAAGTGTATATCGTCCGAGTCAAACCAGGATGTTAGAAGGCAGTTAAAAACGGATTTGAAATTAAGGGAAGCTTGCGAATCGAGTTTTATTAGTGTTATTATGAACTACTAGATATAAGAAATTCTTAGCAGCGGATAAGAACGAAAAATTAAATCAACTTATTACAACTTGAGAACAAAATCGCCTCATAAAACCAAATATTCTTTAAACTTTATTAGAAGTTCTTATCAAGACTTCTGTATCCTAACGGTTTATTTCTCCAAGGGACAATCCTCACTCCCCAGACCTGCAACTTAACTTACTGCTAGTCATTGCCCAGATAGGAAACAACATCATTGCAGGGTCGTTAAGACCAAAAGTACACGTCAGCTAACGTCGCATAACAAATAATTAATTACAACAAGAGAAAGACTTAATTCAATAGCTGTCAATTCGCAGAAAAGTACGCTTTGATCATGCTAATAAAGAATAATTATTTTCATATAAAGGTTAGTCAGCCATACTGCTGTACTATCCAGCCATACTGCCGGTACACTCCAATCTCCATAAGTGAGACAATACATTAGGGGGAGCTAACCCCTAAGCAAGTCTCTACCATAGACACTCGCCTTACTTCGGTGCCTATGGTTAAGTATGCATACCCCCGCGGTGGCTCATAATGCCCCCATATACCGCGAGTAATTCATTTCCACCAATTGACGTCATACTACGTCCACTTTAAGGTTAGTGAGGTCATACTACCTCTGCTTATCAAAACAATGTATAAAAATTATTTATTCGAAAGATAACATTATCCGTACTATATATCCATGCCTTACTTTTGTATACCATTATTATATGATACATCGGACTAATGCGAACCACGCTGCGTGTACATACCTTAAGCAAGATAACCAATTCACAAGCGTCTTAATCAATTCCCGGTCACGAATCGACTTCCTACAAGGTTCAATCGTATTCGGGAAATAAGCACACATACACATTTTCCTCAAATCATCCATAACACACATATACAATTACACCCACACCTAGAATACCACACACATCATGAACATCCATCACATACTATAACGTGGTAAACACACAAAACAGGACAGCATACATAATCTGTCCAGAAACACAACTTATAACTGTCAAACTGAAAATCCGACTTCACCGTTGCGTCCGGAAGGTGTCAAAACCCCCGGGTACCAATTTCCATAATTTATAACATAGTATAAGTATTTTTAACCTAATTTCAAAGCCAAAAATGTTCCAAAAACACCTTTTTTCACCATTTTCCAAACCTACGGGATTTTGTCATTTCATTTTTTTTTATCACAAAAATATAAATTTCAATGCTTTATTTCCTATTAAATCTAAACGACTATTTACATAATTTTCATGACCATCTATGAAATTAATTTTTATTCCTCAAAAATAATTCTTTTTACACAATGTACACACACACACATCACATATATATTTATATATATTTCTCTAACAACATTATAAATTCCTCCTATTAATCAATAAAATAAATTTCTAACACCACATACATTTTTCTATTAGCATCCATTTTTTTTATATATATATACTTTACAATCATCCATCAAACAAATCCTTCACACACATATAAACATATCTAAAACCCTAAAAAGAAACATTCTTCATCAATTTAGATAGAAAAATACATCCCAAAATCATACATGAAATTTTAAATTCATAAAGTAAACATGAATTATAAGATAAAACATATAATAATCATAGAATTTTAAATTAAAACTTAAGATTCAACATAGATTAAGAATTACACTTACAATTGTAAAGGAAAACACCAAATGATGAAGTGTGATGGAGTTAGGAATGTGAATTAGGAGGAATTTTGAAAGGAAGTCAATATGAAAATAATTTAGGAATTAAGAAGGGTTAATTATATGGGATTAATGCCTTAATCCTTCATTACCCTAAGGGAGTTACAAGCTCCACCAAGAGTCCCTCCTATTTTCTTTTTTTTTTTTAAAAGAAAAGATAGGTTAAGGAAAAGTTTGGGTCCAAATAATTCTAATTGCCAAAAAGGATTGCAAATCTCATGACCAAGCCCAATAATAAATAAAATATATATAGAAATAATATTACTAGTGAATTATTAAATATATCGGGAAGAAAATATCGGGAAAATATCGGGGTGTTACAGCTTTGATCTTCCTCAAATCCTCCACACATAGCTTTGTGGTTGTCAAACTTCTAAAATATAAGCTCAACTCGGTAAGAGCTTCCCAAACCTTCACCGGTAGCAATTCTCTGAATGCAATTGGAATTAAGCATTGCATGAAAACATGACAGTCGTGACTTTTCATGCCGAACAATTGATGCTTGGCCATGTCAATATTCCTTACCATATTGGACACATAACCATCGGGAAATCTAATACTCTTCAACCATTAAAGCAAAGCACATATCTATTGTTCATTTAATGTATAGGAAGCTTTAGGAATAGACGTCCCTGTATATAATTATAATAACATGTTACATGAATTATTATTAATCATTAATTCTATAAAGGTTTGAGAATACACGAACCCATAGGATGCAATTCTGAACGTATACCAAGTTCACACAGATCGTGTCTACCCTTGATGTGATCCTTTGTTTTACTTGGCACACACAACAAAGTGTTGAAAATGTTATCAAAAACATTCTTCTCTATGTGCATAACATCCAAATTATGTCGAATCATGTTAGTTTTCCAATATGGAAAATCCCAGAATATGCTCCTCTTCTTCCATCCAGCAGAGTACTTACTAACCTCTTTATTATGTTCCAGTGCATCTTTTTCATTGACTCTCAAGAAACCAAACTGGTCTAATTCATCAAGCAATTCATGTCCAGTCCGAATAATAGGCGGATCTCTTTTCTCAACAACGCCTGATCTAAAATTTGTTCTATTTCTCCTATAAGGATGACTTCTATCTAAAAACCTTCTATGACAGTCAAACCAACACATTTTCTTGCTATGCGTAAGGTAGAAGGCTTGTGAATCATCCATGCAGTAAGGCCAAGCATATCGGCCAGCAGTACTCCACCCGGACAACATCGAATAAGCTAGAAAGTCATTGATCGTCCACATTAAATCTGTTCGCAGTTGGAAATTCTCCATTCTTGACACATCAAATGTACAAATACCCTCCTCCCACAACATATTCAGCTCTTGTATTAGTGGTTGAAGATATGAGTCAATGTTGTGCTTTGGATTACTCAGCCCAGGGACAATCACGGTCAAGAACATATACGGCTTCTTCATGCACATCCATGGCGGAAGATTATATGGTGTGACAATGACAGGCCACGATGAATACTGTTGAGTGGAACTTCCAAAGGGGTTAAAACCATCTGTACACAGACCAAGCCGCACGTTTCGAGTCTCCATTGCAAAGTCTGGATGCATGTCGTTAAATGTCAACCACGCTTCAGCATCGGACGGATGTATCATCTCTCCATCTTTAGTGCGGTGCTCTGCATACCACCTCATATGCCTAGCTGTTGCCTCTCAAGCATACAATCTTTATAATCTGGGGCCCAGGGGGAAATAATGAAATTGTTTCCGCGAAACCTTATCGCCTTTACTGTTTCTTCTCCATCTAGAAGTTTCACAAATATAATAGCAAGTTGCATTCACATTATTCCCCAACATATCATACATTCGTTAAGACAACAATCTATTTTCTCAACGGGTAATCCAAGGGCAGCTATTTGTTTTTTCGTTTCATAGAAGTTGTTTACCATCGTATTCTGTTCTGGTAACACTTCGTTCACAATAGCACAAATATCGTTGTAACACCTCTCAGTGAGACGATGGTCTGTCTTCAGGTTTGTAAGTCGACCAATAATAGACATTTTGGTGTGATTTTTACAATCTTCACATAAAGGACTATTTACAGAATTTAACATTTCAAAGAACTGTCGACACTGAGGGTTTGGATATTCGTCAATGTGTACCGATGGTTCATTATCTACTGACACTACATCATACTGGGAGGGAATGAACTGATGGTAAGTGTCTAGAAATACACTAGCTACTACATCATGCACCATCTGTGAGTATGGATTTGGATTGTTTGACAATTGCTCGCTCCCACTACCGCTACAACATCACATGTTGTTCCTATCTCTATATTTTGATGATATTCCCACTCATAGTAATTTTCAACAAACCCCCTTCTTATTAGATGTTCTCTTATTTCATCTGGTTCCTTATAACAACAATTTTTACAAGAACATTTAATCTCAGAACTCTTGCTTTTTGTACGAGCAAAATTTAAAAACTCTTTAAATCCTCTCATAAATCTTAAACTAAACTTTTCATTTTTTCGTCGGTTGTACATCCAACTTCTTTCTTGCCTAAAATTCATTTTTAACACCTATATATAATATATAACATAATTATTCAACTGATTAGTAAAGTAAGTTAATGAAAATAATAATATATGATAATAATATAATTATTCTAATAAAAATTATTAAACCAAATTAATGTCAATAAAAATAAAATATAAAATAATAAAAAATAAAAAAAACTCAAGTAAATAACAAAGGAAATAAAATATGTACTAATCAAATAATAAAATTAAACCAAATTAATGACAATAAAAATTAAATATAAATAATAAAAATAAATAAAACAACTCATATAAAGATAAAAAACAAGCTACATAATAGAATAAGAAAATCACTAACCTCTTCTAATTCTTTAGTTTCCGAAATATACGATGCACAACAATTATGCGTCTTATTTATAGAAAACATGACGACAACACGGACACGGCGATTACAAACCCATCGCCACTTTTGAATTCAAATTCAAAAAACACGGCGACCAAAAGGCTTCCAACCGTACCGTCGCCTTTATTTAAAAAAATATATAAAACAAAAAATAGCGAGGAATTGGCGATTAAGGTAGTCCTCGCCAACAGTTAAATAAAAAAAAAAATTCGGTCTTGCTGGCGTCAATATGGCGACAAACGATACCCGTCGCCAAGCATTAAAATAAAAATTAAAAAATACTGTCTTTATTGGCGACGAAATGACAATCACAAAAACCGTCGCCGAATATTAAAATAATAAAAAAAAAAGATAAAATGCTTTTGGCGACTGGTTGGCGACCACCCTTCCCGTCGCCAACTGAGAAAGTACATGGCGACGGGAAGGGTGGTCGCCAACCAGTCGCCAACCAGTCGCCATGTACTTTCTCAGTTGGCGACTAATCCTTCTCTTGCCTTGCCGTCGTCAGGGGCGACCAACTCCTCCCCTCACTATTTTACCATCGCTAATTCAATAGTCTTTTGTAGTGACAATTGGTCACGTGTTCAAATCTTAATTATTCTTTCGCATTATTTTAACTTAATTTAATGTCCAAAATTCAAAATTTTATTTACCCCATTAATTTAACTTAAATTTCCGGAAATCATGAAGCAACTAAATAAAAACTAAATAATGGCCCAAATCAATTGAAAACTTTCTGAACAAGTTAAGAAAAAAAAACACTTTTATTTCTTTGTTCAATCACACTAGAAAGATGAACATCAAACAAACTAACGGAAAGCCCCCGAACACAATTAACAACAAAAGATAATCCATTCTTTAATTCATTTTTGTTATTTCCCATTTGTCTTCTTCCTTTCTCTGAAACTTTGTTTTCTGGTTTCCCAAAGAAGAAATTAAATCATGAATACCAGCACTTCCGTTTATTTCCCTTTCTCTGATCTTCCATTTCATACGAAAACCCACATTTTGGCCAGGCTTCCTGTCAAAACCCTACTAAAATGTCGGTGTGTGTGCCCATCTTGGCGCGCTTACATCGATTCCCCTTCTTTCATCTCCAAGCATCGAAATCTTTACAATAAAGAACATTCCAAAACTTCCCATTTACTCATTGGAGAAACTTCAAGACGATTCCGCCTACAGCTTATTATTAACGGTCAGAAATTAACCACTCTTGCTGTTCGTCCTCCATATTCTGCTGATTTTTCTTTAATACCATGGATTTATGGAACATGTAATGGGTTATTTCTACTCAGATTATATGGTGATCAAAAGGGTATGTATTTGTTTAACGCCTTTCTCAGAAAATCTCTGATTCTTCCACCTTCTCCATTTGCTACTCCCTTTCAATCTACTAAGTATGTTTTAGGGTTTTCCCCCACATGTAATGATTATAAGGTGCTTGTCTATCGGCTTAAATGTGATGAGTATGAGCCGGCAATGGCAGTTTATTCACTTAGAAATCACATTTGGACTATTAAAATCAATCCCATGAATGTCGATGCTTGGACTTCATTAAAGGCCCCTTTTTCCCGTAACAAATATGTTTATTGTGGATGGATTGTTTACTGGTTTCCTCAAGGTTATCCAAGAATTATTCACTCTTTTGATTTTGATAAAGAAGAATTTAATAATGTGGCAGTACCCGAGCCACTGAAAGAATGTAAGAGTTTAAATCTTTTTACCATTGGTGGGTTGTTAGCTGTTATATCATCGTCCTGCATATGGGTAATGGAAAAGCATGATGAAGAGTACACATGGAGGGTGTGGTGCTCAGAATCTTGGATTCAAAATGTTTTTGATGTAATGGAACAACACAATCCATATGGTGCTAAGGTTTTCTTTGTTGAGCAGACAAATGTATTTCTAATAATTGGATTGTGGGGTAGCATACAATTTTATGAAGTTACAAGCCGGAAGTTAAAAATGTGGATGAATAATAATACTCGTTTTCTTTCCGGGGGTCCTTATGTGGAAACCTTAGCGTTGCTTACAGGAACGGAAGGAATGATTTTCGAACCTTTCTCTTAATTCACGAGAATCGATTCGTAAGAAGTTCATAGCGAACAGTGAAAATCGATATTTACACTAACTTGTCATCTGTTTTTTCTATTATTAGATTGATTGTTGTAAATAGGTTACGGAATTGGAAGTAAGAATGATTTTAGAAGCACTGATAGGATACATGACTAATAAAACAAATATTGTTCATTAGAATTAGCATTCTTGCGTAGCCTTAATCCAGTGAAAAGATAGAGTAGATAGTAGTCAATATTGTAGATAATAGGCAATAATGTGTCTTTTGTCTATATAAGTAAGAGACATTGTGTTAAATCAAAAGACCGGCATGTAATACAAGATCGGATTGCATCCTTAACATTCTTGGTATTTTTGAGATGAGACAAAATAATACAATTTTCATCTCTTGAGAAGAGAGGTTAATGCCAACATTAGTTTCATTTTAATGATTAAAATTGAATTCTACTAATCAAAATTAAATTTTAGTAATTGTATTGAATTAAACTGAAAACTCCTATGATTTATTTTAACTAGAGTAACTTTTACTAAAAACGATTTTTATTTATTGTTATTGTACTGGTTTTTATACATTTAAAATTTTAAAAGAATGACATTGTACTACTTGTATTTTTTAATAAATTGAAATTTATTTTTATTTGTTTTAATTTACATTAATTTACTCATATTCATGATATTATTAATTATTTTTAAGCATAAAAAGATCAAAAAATTAATTAAATGACTTGAGAAAATTTATGTTCAATGAGAGATAAAATTCATGGGCAAAAATATCAAAGAAAGAAAGAAAAGTACTATCGTAATATTTTCTTCCAAATTATAGTCACTCAAAAAAAAAAAGTTGTCGGATTCTAATGACAAATTTAATCGGAGATAACCTCTTGAATTATAGTTTACTTTTGACTAACCCATTTGAAAAATCGAAACCAACAACCACGAATGGTTTACATTTAAGTTCAGTTGATCCATTTATTGATTTACTCTTTTTTTAAAATAAAATAATTTGATGAGATTATTAGACTGACTCATGTATATTTAGCGTGTTAAAAATACCACTTACAATATTAAATTGACAAAATTACAAGAATAAACTAATTATATAGGTATGTCTAGTGGTGAGACAATCTCATACAAGAGAAACCCATTTATTTATATTCCTCCATATCTAATTCAGTTCTTTCTTTATATACGACAGTCAACGTTCAAGGCTACAAAATTGTTCCCTTACTATAATATTTATTTCTTTCTTGGCCTATTTGATCCCATTCGTCTTCTTTCTTTCTCTGATACTATTTGTTTTCTGGTTTGCCGATGAAGAAAATCAAGACTAGCACTTCCGTTAAATTCTCTTTTCCTGATCTTTCATCTGAAATAATAATCCACATTTTGGCTTTGCTTCCTGTCCAAGACCTTGCCATTTTCAGGACTGTGTCCTCATCCTGGCGCGCTTACATCGATTCCTCTTATTTCATCTCCAAACATCGAAATCTTTACTATAAAAAACATTCCAAAAATACACATTTACTGATTCTAGTCCTAGACGATACTGCCTACAGCGTGTTACCAACGGTCAGAAATTAACGACGACTCTTGCTTTTCTTCCTCCTTTACGTACTCATTATTTGATATCATGGATTTATGGAGGCTGTAATGGGTTATTTCTAATGATCTTCCATGGTCCTTCAGATTATAGATGTTTGTGGAATCCCTTTCTCAGAAAATCTTTGGTTCTTCCACATTGTCCATTTGTTACTCCCTATAATTTTACTCATTATGTTTTAGGGTTTTCCCCCACTTATGACGATTATAAGGTGCTTGTCTATCGGCTTAAACATGATGAGTATGAGCAGGCAATGGCAGTTTATTCACTTAGAAATCACCTTTGGACTATTAAAATCAATCCCATGAATGTCGATGCTTGGACTTCATTAAGGGCCCCTGAAGCTTCTAACAATTATGTTTCTTGTAGGTGTGTAGTTTACTGGTTTTCTGAAGGTGATACCTAAATTATCTACTCTTTTGATTTTGATACAGAAGAATTCAATACCCTGGCAGTACCTGAACCACTGAAAGAATGTAAGAATTTAGTTCTTTTTACCATAGGTGAGTTGTTAGCTCTTATATCATCATCTTTCATATTGGTTATGGAAAAGCATGATGGAGAGTACACATGGAGGGAATGGTGTTCATAATCGTGGATTAAAAACTTTTTTGCTTTATTGGAAAAGAAAAGATTTGAAGAGCTATTTCCAGTTAGTCTTAAGGTTTTCTTTATTGAGTAGAGCAATACATTTTTAATTATTGGGTTTTGGGGTGGAATACAATTTTATGAAGTTCCAAGCTAGAAGTTAAAAATGTTGGTGAATAGACATGTTGATTCTCGTTTCTGGGGTCCTTATGTGGAGACCTTAGCGTTGATTACAGGAACGGAAGAGATGATGTTCACACGTTATCCTTAATTGACGCGAATTGATTCATAAGAACTCAAGGGCTACAATGAAAGTCTATATATATTTTCATTAATCTGTCATTTGTTTGTCCGTTATTAGACATTAAATTGGTTGTTGTACATAGGCTATGAAATTGAAAGTAAGAATGATTTTAGAAGAATTTGATGTATGACTAATAAATCAATTTTGTTAATAGAATTAGCAATTTTATTTTGTTAACGCCAATGAATTTCTGGTGTTGTTCGAAACTGAAATACAAGACAGTGCATCTTTGGCGTTCTTATGGTGACACAAAATATGTGAGCATTTAACAAACATTTCAGCTAACTAGAAATAACAACAAATTAACAATTGGTTAATCAATCATAAACGGCTTTTTAAGATACGGAATCGTCCTATTATATTTGATAATAATTAGGAAATTGGAGATCAAATATAATTAGGAAAATATAGTTTTTTTAATTATGTAGTTTCTAAAGTGTCTAGTAATATTTTTTCATAAACTTATGAATTTAGGGTTTTTGGTACTCCTATAAATACGGGTGTAAGGTTGCTTCATTTGTGTTTCCCCAAATTTGAGACAGAGCCTATATGAGATCAATGAGTGTTCTCATTAATTGTGGAAGTATTTGAGACTTCTCAAACAGTCTTGAATTGTTTGTCGATGATAATAATATAACGGTGAAAGAGTTCTTTCACTTAAAATTATAAATTTTTGAATTTGTGTGCCATATTTTTATATTATCTAATTTTAAGTATTTGTTGTTTTTATTCCTTATCACCTTTGGTCTTGTTGTTTGTGTCATCTGTATACAAGTTCCTCACAAGTGAAGGTGGAGGCACTTGATGTATTGGCAATAGAATATTGCCACATATAACAAGATTAATTCTCTCTACTTGTTCTCTTCAACGTACATAAGTCACCGTACTCATTAGTCATTAGGCTCCGACCCCTTACAAGTTAATGTGGTGGTTTATGGTTAACAGTAGATCAGATGACAATGGGTCAAACTCGGATCATATTATGCATACTTCAATTTTGTTACAATTAAAAGTCATACTTTTTAACCTCCACCTCCAACTCATACTTGGATTTTATGTCCTCTGACTCAAATTCTCGAACCTCCGACGAGATCAAATTAGGATATATTTTTCAAAAAATTTAAATTTGTCATTAAGTTTAATTTCGTAAAATAATGTCTTTCAAATTGGTTATGATTGCCTAAATTCTACTTAACAAAAATATAGTTTGACCAATTCAACTTAGTAAATCAAATATACTCACTACAAAAAAGTTGCTTCCTCCCACGCTTAAAAATGTTATTGCCCACGCTTAAAAATGTTATTGCCCACGCTTATATGTGAGGCTAAAGTAATTCCCCACGTTTAAATAAGTGTGGGGAAAATTTCTGAGGGGAAATGCACTTTCAGCCTCACTTATAAACGTGGAGACATTATCCTCACTTATAAGCGTGGGAAAATTAATTACATTCCTATTGTTTTTTCACACTTATAAGTGACGATATTTTATATGATAACTACTTTTTAAACTAATTTTAGCGAGAAATTTTATACTACTATTTTTTTATTATTGTTTTTCTATTATAGTAATTATTATATTGCTAATAACTAATTTTATACTTTTTAAATTATTAGTGTTAATAATTGTTATATTAATTATTTTTACTCTAAAAAAAATAGAGTAAAAATAAATAAATGATGCATTTTATTTCAATATATATATATATATATATATATATAAGATTTGGTACTTGTGATTGTTGTATTCGTTCTTTGATGGCCACCTAAAACAAATAAGAGAAAAATAAATAATTATTATATTAATTAACAAAGCTAATTTTATACTTTTGGATGCTTGTATTTGGTACTTGTGATTGTCGTATTCATTCCTTGATGGCCACCTAAAACAAAAAGTAATAATTTAATTTTTAAGTTTCGTTACAAAGTATATATATATATATATATATATATATATATATATATATATATATATATATATATATATATATATATATATATATATATATATATATATATATATATATATATATATATATATACTACAATAAATATGAACGAAACTTACTTGTTTCTCCATCCGTTGTAATTTGACGCACAACAACTTATCTAAGATTTGTGTATTAGCTTTTTTTTTTCTCTTATTTGTTGCCTAAATTATAAAAATGATGATTAAAATCATCAATGCGAACAAAATAACTAGATTAACTAAGCGAATAGTATTAACGAGAAGCAACTTAGAGCAATTAGTATTAAACTAAGCAAATAGTATTTACTAAGTAACTTAGAACTTTTGAAAAGTGGAACATTTGTCCATCAGAATAATTATACTGAAAAAGTTTTAAAACGATTTTTGTAACACCCCGATATTTTTTTCCGATATATTAAATGATTTGCTAGTAATATTATTATTATTATTCTTTATAGAAGAATATATTTCTTTTTATTATTTATTTTGTTAGTAGGTTAGATCATGAGACTTCAACTTTTAAGGCAATTAAAACCATTTTAAGTCCAAAACTTTTTCCTAACCTATCTTAAAAAAAAAAAAATAAAAGTGGGAATTTGAATCATTTTGGCCGACCATATGGAGTATCTTGGGGGGATTTGTAACTTCTTAGGATATTGAAAGATTAAGGAGTTATTGCCTTCCATAAGTATTGCTTTAATTTTTCTTAATTTCTTTATTTCCTTAATCTCCTAATTTCCTTACATCTTTTCATTTCAAACCATTTGCAAGTAAGAAAACACTCCCAAAACCCTCTAATCCTCACGCCTAATCCTCCATTGGTTCATCAATTTTGGTGTTTTGCTCTTGAGCAATTGTGAGTAATTCTTAATCTGGTTTTTATTTTTAAGTTTTAATTTAAATTTCTATGATTTTTATGTGTGTTATTTTATGGTTTATGATTTGTTCATGATTTAAAATTCATGTGTGAAAGTATAATGTATTTTTCTATCTAAATTAATGTATGGTTTTTTAGGGTTTTAGATATGTTACATGTGTGTGAAGAATTTGTTTGATGGATGATTGAAAAAAAAATATATATATATATAGAAAAAATGTATGTGGTGTTAGAAATTTATTTATTTTTGATTAATAGAAGGAATTTATAATGTTGGTAAAAAAAAAATATATACATGTATATATGTGATGTGTATGTGTGAAAACATTTGTGTAAAAAGAATTATATTAAAAAAAATATATATAATAATAATTCATTAAAATTTATTTTTATGTAAATTTTGTTGTTTAGATTTAATAGGACATAAAGCATTGATATTTATATTTTTGTGATAAAAAAATGATGGAATGACAAAATCCCGTAGGTTTTGAAAATGGTGAAAAAAAATGTGTTTTTGGAACATTTTTGACTTTGAAATTAAGTTAAAAATACTTATACTATGTTATAAATTATGAAAATTGGTACCCGGGGGTTTTGACGCCTTCCGGACGCAACGGTGAAGTCGAATTTTCAGTTTGACAGTTTTAAGTTGAGTTTCTGGACAGATTGTATAGGCTGTCCTGTTTTGTGTATTTACCATGTTATAGTATGTGATGGATGTTCATGTTGTGTGTAGAATTCTAGGTATAGATGTGATTGTATATGTGTGTTATGGATGATTTGAGGAAAATGTGTATGTGTGCTTATTTTCCGAATACGATTGAACCTTGTAGGAAGTCGATTCGTGACCGGGAATTGATTAAGACGCTTGTGAGTTGGTTATCTTGCTTAAGGTATGTACACGCAGCGAAGTTCGCATTGGTCCGATGTATCATATAATAATGGTATACAAAAGTAAATCGTGGATATATAGTACGAATAATGTTATCCTTCGAATAAATAATTTTTATACATTGTTTTGATAAGCAGAGGTAGTATGACCTCACTAACCTTAAAGTGGACGTAGTATGACGTCAATTGGTGGAAATGAATTACTCGCGGTATATGGGGGCATTATGAGCCACCGCGGGGGTATGCATACTTAACCATAGGCACCGAAGTAAGGCGAGTGTCTATGGTAGAGACTTGCTTAGGGGTTAGCTCCCTCTAATGTATTGTCTCACTTATGGAGATTTGGAGTGTACCGGCAGTATGGCTGGATAGTACAGCAGTATGGCTGACTAATCTTTACATGAATATAATAATTCTTAATAAGCATGATCGAAGCGTACGGTTCTGTGAATTGTCAGCTAATAAATTAAAACTTTCTCTTGTGTTATTATTTATTTGATATGCGACGTTTGCTGACGTGTACTTTTGGTCTTAACGACCCTGCGATGATGTTGTTTCCTATCTGGGCAATGACTAGCAGTAAGTTAAGTTACAGGTTTGGGGAGTGAGGATTGACCCTTGAAGAAATAAATCATTAGAACTTTCTAGTTGTGTTTGAAGAACATTTGGTTTTTATGAGGCGATTTTCGTTCTCGAGTTGTAATAAGTAGATTTAACTTTTCGTTCTTATCCGCTGCTAAGAATTTCTTATTATCTAGTAGTTCATAATAACGCTAATAGAACTCGATCCGCACGTTTTTCCTTAACTTCAAAACCGTTTTAAACCGTTTTCTAACATTTCGGTTTGACTCAGATTATAGTTGTCTCGTTTTTAAAAGGTCATCTTCTCTTTTCGTACGACCCGAGTTATTTCGAGATGTTACAACTGGTATCAGAGCGGGAGTTTTATTTAGTGTTATTTATCTGTACCGATAGACTAACGTAGAAAAAAAATTTTGACGAGAGAAAAGGGGTAGACATTAAGGGGATATGATGTGTTGTGCTTGGTGTTTTCAAGCATGATGTCATGGATAACTTTGATGTGTGCATGATAGGATTTCTGTACTTATATCTCTGATGCTCTGAATTATCTATCTTTGTCTTATCTCAGAAATTAATTGTCTTGTTTTCTTTCTTTGTGAGTCAGGAAGTTCGATTATTACTTTCTTTCATGGATAAAGGAAAAAGACCGGCCGAGGAGGGAATTAATACCCGAGAGGAACCCTGGAGAGCTTTAGTTAATGCCCCAGCCTGGGCAAAAATAGAGGCTCTGGGAATTTGGGATAGAAAAGAGGGAGAAAGTGATTTAGATTACACCCGACGAATGAAAATGATCTACAAAAGTCCAAACAAGTGTATGAAAGAATAATGGAAGAGGAGATGATTGCACTGAAAGAGAGGAGTGACCAGTTTCACCTAGAGATTGACAGAAGGGTAAGAGCAGTGCAAACTAAGGGTCGGGACGGAATTGACGTTCCAGAGTCTAGTGGGGCAAGGAGAGATAGTAATGAGGAGGATATTTCCGTAGTAAACCCAAACTCAGTGTCACTAATAATCTTCGACGAGTTGGATTTCGAGAAGGATCCCGAGGAGGATCCAGAAGAGGACCCGGAGGAGGACCCCGATGAGGACCCAGAAGAAGAATTTGAGAAGGATTTCGAAGGAAATTCTGATGAGGAGCAGGGAGAATTTATGGAGGAGGATTCCTTAGGAGTGGTAGAAGAGCCTGATGAGGATAACTTAGGGGATGGACATAATGCTGATGAGGAGGGGGAAATAGCTGATATAGAGGGAATCCTGAGCGATACTGATAGCGGAGTGGTTATTCTAGGGGGTTGGCCGGTGAGGCGAGAGGATCTCATGAGTGAGGAAGAAAGTGAGATCATGATGTGGGAGGAGGAACCACCTGAGCCAATAATTGTAGAGCTTTCTGATTCCATAGCGCGACTTACTATGAGTGATTCCTTATCTGTAGGAACCCCTTCAGATTCCGATAGCGCGTCTAGCGATGACTCTGGTGATGCTGATTTTGACCCTGATCAATACATGGAGGATCAGGACCGTCTGGATGCATCGCCTTTATTTGCTTGATTGTTTTTACTTTATTTGATTATGCATGTGTACGAGTTCGTATGTCTAGTTCCTTAGTAGAATAAATTGTGAACTATTCTGTTAGTTAAGTGAATTGGTTGGTTATCCCGGACTTTTGTAGTATTTGAACAATGATTATGTGGGAATTTATACCCAAGTATTCTTTTTAGATTGGAACTATATGATATTATTGTTTTGAATTTGAATTTTTTTTTAAAAGTCTAAACATTAGTAAGTAGAATCGAATCAGTATTGTATTTATGGAAAAATGAATAGATTTGATTATAGACTCATTGTTCAACCTTTTTACCTTTAGGGCTACTACCTTGTTTATTTTAGAACAATAATAGAATGAATTTTCCTTAACCAAAAACGCTGTAGAAATGTATTTACATACCTTGTTTAACCTAATGCAGTATACCTGCCATCATGCCACCCTTTTTGAAAAGGTCTGTGCCAAGAGGAAACTCTGATCGCGTGCTTCGAAACCTAGTTAAGGCCCTAGCTGGCGCAAGGAATCCGAGACCGAAATCTTTGGAGGAAAGGGCTTCGTCAATTAGTAAGAGAATAGCCCAGAGTAAACCCTCGACTTATAGTGGAAAAGGTGAACCTTCTATGTTGGAAAACTGGCTGAGAGAATTTGACAAGCTTTTTAGTGTGGTGAGATGTCCTGCTGAGCTTATGGTTGACCAAGCCGCGTTTTTCCTATTGGAAGACGCTGACTATTGGTGGACGCATAGTAAGATGAGGTTGATATCAGAAAACAACGGTGACTTAAGCTGGGAAGGATTTAAGAGGGCGTTAAGGGACCAATTTTATCCGCCTCATGTTAGGAAGGACAAATCAAATGAGTTTGCTAGGTTCGAAATGGGAAACCTAACGGTAGATGAATATTATCAGAAATTTATGGAATACTTGAAGTTTTGCCCTGAGGATGTCCCAACTGAGGGAAAGAAAATACAGCGTTTTGAGTTAGGTCTATCGTATGAGATCCAAAAACACATTGAGACCGATAGATATGATACGTTAGACCAGCTATACAAGAGAGCTGCGCAGATTGGAAATGTTATCAGGAAGGAAAAAGAGAAGTTGGCCCATAGCGGAGAAAAGAGAAAAGAACCCGTGTTTCAGAATGATATGAATGCGAGTAATCCAGTCCAAAATCAATTTAAGAAGCACAAACCGTTTGGAGGCTTTCAAGAGAAAGGTTTCCATTCTGGTCAAGACAGCAAGAATGGGGGAAATTCGAGACTAGAGGCTAGAATGCAGAAGCCTTTATATGATCGCAATGGGAAGGAAGGAATCTTCAACTGTAGGAGATGCCAAAAGAATCTCCCAGGAAGGGACTGCTGGGGTGCGTTAGTGGACTGTTCTTACTGTGGTAAGCCGGGCCATAGAATGTACGAGTGTTATACTCGCATAGGACAACAAGAGTTGCAAGGGGGAAATCATAGAGATTTCCAACAACAAAGACTCACTAACGGACGGAGTAGTAATGAAGCTGGAAGGGGGAATCACAATGGTGGAAGTTTTGGCCGAACCTTGGGAGGTGTCTCAAATCCTAGGTTTCCGGGAAATAACTCCTGTGTTCAGCAACGACTGGGAAATGCTAGAAACGAGAATTTCTTTTCAAGCCAACGTGGTAATCAAGGAGGTGTTACTACTTCTACCCAGAACGACGGCAGGCTTTCAGCAGTTAACTCAAGGGAGGCAGCGCAGGCGTCGGATGTGGTCATAGGTACGTTCTGTATTAATACAAAATCCGTTAAAGTACTTTTTGATTCTGGTGCATCGTGCTCGTTTGTTTCAAAGTCTAGAGTTAAGGATTTAGAATTGGAGAACCCCGAGGAAACATCTTTTTCAGTCTATACTCCTTCTGGGGAGACTTTTCATTGTAATACGTTGTTCCGTGAAGTGCCGGTTAAGATAGGGAAAGTAAAATTTCCAAGTGATTTATTTTCTCTAGAAATGGATGATTTAAATGTAATTCTTGGGATGGATTGGCTAAGTAAATATAAAGCGATAATAGATTGTGAAGAACAGTCAGTGACCTTAAGTGGACCTAGGGGGGAGAAGGTTAAATATAGGAGTCTTCCTAAGGGACCGAGGATGAAAATTGTATCGTCATTGAAGGTCAGGAAGTTAATCAAGCAAGGGCAACCGTGGTTTCTGTGTGGTATAAGTAAAGTAGAGGAGCGGGAGTTGCGGCTGGAAAACATTCCAGTGGTCTGTGATTTTAGAGATGTTTTTCCAGAAGAACTTCCTGTTATGCCGCCAAGAAGGGACGTGGACTTCTCGATTGACTTAATCCCTGGGACAGGGCCAATTTCAAAAGCTCCTTACCGAATGGCCCCAAAGGAGATGGAAGAATTGAAGGTCCAATTGGAGGAGTTGTTAGAAAAGGGTTATATAAGACCCAGTGTGTCGCCTTGGGGAGCCCCAGTGTTGTTTGTAAGGAAAAAGGATGGAACGATGCGTCTCTGTATTGATTACAGAGAACTTAATAAGGTCACTGTTAAGAATAAGTACCCATTACCACGGATCGATGATCTTTTTGATCAGTTGAAAGGGGCAGTAGTCTTTTCCAAGATTGATCTGCGGTCCGGGTATCATCAGTTACGTATCAAGGAGGAGGATATTAGTAAATCAGCTTTTAGAACCAGATACGGACACTTCGAATTTACCGTGATGCCTTTTGGGTTGACCAACGCACCTGCAGCATTTATGGGGTTGATGAATCGGGTTTTTAACGCGTACCTCGATAAGTGTGTGGTGGTGTTCATTGATGATATTTTGGTATATTCCAAGAACCAAGAAGAACATCGAGAGCATTTAAGGATAGTCTTGCAGATTCTGCGAGAGAATCAGTTGTATGCTAAGTTTTCGAAGTGTGAATTTTGGTTAGAGCAAGTGGCTTTTTTGGGTCACATTGTTTCTAAGGAAGGAATTTCCGTTGATCCAGCAAAAGTAGCAGCTGTTCGGGATTGGTCTACACCTCGGAATGTTACAGATATCTGGAGTTTCTTAGGATTAGCAGGATACTATCGTCGTTTTGTGAAGGACTTTTCTCGCATCGCTCGTTCACTGACAGCCTTGATGAAGAAGGAAAAGAAGTTCGAATGGACAGAAGAGTGCGAAAGGGCATTTCAGTTGTTGAAGGAGAAGTTAACTACAGCCCCTGTGTTGACCTTACCTGATCCATCTTTGGAGTACTCTGTCTACAGTGACGCTTCCAAACATGGATTAGGTTGTGTTTTAATGCAAGATAGGAAAGTGGTGGCGTATGCTTCGCGTCAACTAAGGACTCATGAGGTGAATTATCCAACACATGACTTGGAGTTAGCGGCTGTGGTTTTCGCATTGAAAATCTGGCGACATTATCTTTATGGTGTCAAATGCAAGGTCTTTACGGATCATAAAAGCTTGCAATTTTTTATTCACTCAATCCGAGTTGAATTTGCGCCAACGACGTTGGTTAGAACTTATCAGTGATTATGATTTGGAGATTTCCTATCACGAAGGCCGTGCGAAAGTAGTCGCTGATGCTTTGAGCAGAAAATCGAGGCATTCAGTCTCAGCGTTAATAACCTCTGAGGAGTTGTGTAAGGAGTTTGGGAAAATGAACTTGGAGATAATCCAAGAAGGGGAATTGAAAGCCAAGTTGAGTGCATTGTCTATTCAACCTACCTTTTTCGAAGAGATTATGGCTAAGCAACTGGAAGACCCAAAGTTCATTAAACTTCGGGAGCAGATCAGTGAAGGGAGAGCTGAAGGTTTTGCAATTCATGAGGACGGTAGTCTTCGTTTTAAAGGACGGTGGTGTGTGCCGGATGGGTGTGACTCCTTGAAGGAAAAATTATTGAACGAAGCCCATTATTCTAGATACTCGGTTCATCCTGGTGGAGATAAGATGTATCAAGATTTAAAATGCATGTTTTGGTGGTCAGGTATGAAAAAGAATATTGCAGATTTTGTTTCCAAGTGTTTAACGTGTCAAAAGGTCAAGAGTGAACATCGAAGACCAGCTGGATTACTGCAACCTCTAGAAGTCCCGGTATGGAAGTGGGATGACATATCTATGGATTTCGTGTTAGGGTTGCCACGAACTAAGGCTGGTAATGATACTCTTTGGGTGATTGTGGATAGGCTTACTAAGTCTGCAAGGTTTATTCCGATGAACTGTAAGTGGGATATGGAACAACTTGCTCGTGCCTATATTAGATACGTTGTTCGATATCACGGAATACCTCGTACTATTGTCTCCGATCGTGATACTCGATACTTGTCACATTTTTGGAAGTCATTACAACAGGCTTTGGGAACCACTCTTCTTCATAGCACGTCTTTTCACCCTATGACGGATGGTCAGACTGAACGTGTCAATCAGGTACTAGAAGACATGTTGAGAGCAATAGCCATGGAATGGCAAGGTTCATGGGATGAACATTTGGATTTAGTAGAATTCTCTTATAATAACAGTTATCAGGCAACGATTCAAATGGCTCCGTTTGAAGCACTTTTTGGTCGTAAGTGCCGTAGTCCTGTATGTTGGGATGATTTTACTGAATCTGTCACCTTAGGACCTGATATGCTTGTGCAAATGACTGAGAAAGTAAAGTTAATTCGCGATAAAATGAAGGCAGTCCAGGATAGACAAAAATCGTATGCCGATCTCCGACGTCGGCCTGATGAGTACGAAGTGGGCGACAAAGTTCTACTCCGTGTGTCTCCAATGAAGGGTGTGGTTCGTTTTGGTGCTCGTGGGAAGTTAAGCCCGCGTTTCATTGGTCTTTATGATATTGTGGAGCGAATTGGGAAGTTAGCTTACCGGTTAGCATTACCTAATGCACTGGGTAAGGTTCATGACGTTTTTCATATCTCCCAGTTAAAACGTTATGTTGCGGCTTCTTCGCATGTCTTGGACCCGGAACCGTTAGAGCTTGATGAAAGCCTCACCTATGAAGAGCAACCTGTTCAGATTTTAGATAGAAAGGTTCGCAGTACTCGGTGAAAAGATGTTGCAATGGTTAAGGTTCTATGGTCCAATCATCGGTCACAAGAGGCAACTTGGGAAACAGAAGCTTCAATGCGAGAGAAGTATCTGTACCTTTTCCCTCAGGTTAGTAAGTTACGGGGACGTAACTTTTTAAGGGGGGTAGGAAGCGGTAGGATTTTGCGCGCTTTGAGTTATTTTGATCTATTTCTTTTGTTGTGTGCTTGTTTTGTCGTTTTCATGTGTGTGATTGTTGTGTGTTTTGTGTTTATACGTTGAGGTTTTGGGGTCAAAACTTTTTTAAGGGGGGTAGTCTGTAACACCCCGATATTTTTTTCCGATATATTAAATGATTTGCTAGTAATATTATTATTATTATTCTTTTTAGAAGAATATATTTCTTTTTATTATTTATTTTGTTAGTAGGTTAGATCATGAGACTTCAACTTTTAAGGCAATTAAAACCATTTTAAGTCCAAAACTTTTTCCTAACCTATCTTAAAAAAAAAAAAATAAAAGTGGGAATTTGAATCATTTTGGCCGGCCATATGGAGTATCTTGGGGGGATTTGTAACTTCTTAGGATATTGAAAGATTAAGGAGTTATTGCCTTCCATAAGTATTGCTTTAATTTTCCTTAATTTTTTTATTTCCTTAATCTCCTAATTTCCTTACATCTTTTCATTTCAAACCATTTGCAAGTAAGAAAACACTCCCAAAACCCTCTAATCCTCACGCCTAATCCTCCATTGGTTCATCAATTTTGGTGTTTTGTTCTTGAGCAATTGTGAGTAATTCTTAATCTGGTTTTCATTTTTAAGTTTTAATTTAAATTTCTATGATTTTTATGTGTGTTATTTTATGGTTTATGATTTGTTCATGATTTAAAATTCATGTGTGAAAGTATGATGTATTTTTCTATCTAAATTAATGTATGGTTTTTTAGTGTTTTAGATATGTTACATGTGTGTGAAGAATTTGTTTGATGGATGATTGAAAATATATATATATATATATATATATATATATATATATATATATATATATATATATATATATATATATATATATATATATATATATATATATATATATATATATATATATATATATATATAGAAAAAATGTATGTGGTGTTAGAAATTTATTTATTTTTGATTAATAGAAGGAATTTATAATGTTGGTAAAAAAAAAATATATACATGTATATATGTGATGTGTATGTGTGAAAACATTTGTGTAAAAAGAATTATATTGAAAAAAATATATATAATAATAATTCATTAAAATTTATTTTTATGTAAATTTTGTTGTTTAGATTTAATACGACATAAAACATTGATATTTATATTTTTGTGATAAAAAAATGATGGAATGACAAAATCCCGTAGGTTTTGAAAATGGTGAAAAAAAATGTGTTTTTGGAACATTTTTGGCTTTGAAATTAAGTTAAAAATACTTATACTATGTTATAAATTATGAAAATTGGTACCCGGGGGTTTTGACGCCTTCCGGACGCAACGGTGAAGTCGAATTTTCAGTTTGACAGTTTTAAGTTGAGTTTCTGGACAGATTGTATAGGCTGTCCTGTTTTGTGTATTTACCATGTTATAGTATGTGATGGATGTTCATGTTGTGTGTAGAATTCTAGGTATAGATGTGATTGTATATGTGTGTTATGGATGATTTGAGGAAAATGTGTATGTGTGCTTATTTCCCGAATACGATTGAACCTTGTAGGAAGTCGATTCGTGACCGGGAATTGATTAAGACGCTTGTGAGTTGACTATCTTGCTTAAGGTATGTACACGCAGCGAAGTTCGCATTGGTCCGATGTATCATATAATAATGGTATACAAAGGTAAATCGTGGATATATAGTACGAATAATGTTATCCTTCGAATAAATAATTTTTATACATTGTTTTGATAAGCAGAGGTAGTATGACCTCACTAACCTTAAAGTGGACGTAGTATGACGTCAATTGGTGGAAATGAATTACTCGCGGTATATGGGGGCATTATGAGCCACCGCGGGGGTATGCATACTTAACCATAGGCACCGAAGTAAGGCGAGTGTCTATGGTAGAGACTTGCTTAGGGTTAGCTGCCCCTAATGTATTGTCTCACTTATGGAGATTTGGAGTGTACCGGCAGTATGGCTGGATAGTACAGCAGTATGGCTGACTAATCTTTACATGAAAATAATAATTCTTAATAAGCATGATCGAAGCGTACGGTTCTGTGAATTGTCAGCTAATAAATTAAAACTTTCTCTTGTGTTATTATTTATTTGATATGCGACGTTTGCTGATGTGTACTTTTGGTCTTAACGACCCTGCGATGATGTTGTTTCCTATCTGGGCAATGACTAGCAGTAAGTTAAGTTGCAGGTTTGGGGAGTGAGGATTGACCCTTGAAGAAATAAATCATTAGAACTTTCTAGTTGAGTTTGAAGAACATTTGGTTTTTATGAGGCGATTTTCGTTCTCGAGTTGTAATAAGTAGATTTAACTTTTCGTTCTTATCCGCTGCTAAGAATTTCTTATTATCTAGTAGTTCATAATAACGCTAATAGAACTCGATCCGCACGTTTTTCCTTAACTTCAAAACCGTTTTAAACCGTTTTCTAACATCCCGGTTTGACTCGGATTATAGTTGTCTCGTTTTTAAAAGGTCATATTCTCTTTTCGTACGACCCGAGTTATTCCGAGATGTTACAATTTTACATGGACAAGGCTCATTCACTAAGTTCCTCAATGGTGGTACGATCACTAAATATAAAAGATGACCCATTCCGCCCACAAGAAGAATACGAAGAAATTTTAGGCCCGGAAGTGCCATACTTGAGTGCCATTGGTGCTTTAATATACTTAGCAAATAATACAAGACCTGATATAACATTTTCTGTAAATTTATTAGCTAGGTATAGCAATGCCCCAACAGAAAGACATTGGAATGGGATAAAACATCTATTTCGGTACCTAAAAGGAACTATAGACCTTGGATTATTTTTCCAGTCAGGAAATGATGCTATACTCACTGGATATGCTGATGCAGGTATCTATCTGATCCACATATGGCCAAGTCACAAACTGGATATGTATTTACATATGCAGGAACCGTAATATCTTGGAAATCAACAAAACAAACTCTAACGGCTACATCCTCAAATCATGCAGAACTAATAGCTTTATATGAAGCCAGCCGAGAGTGTGTTTGGTTGAAATCCATGATCGGCCAACTCCAAAGGGATTGTGGCTTAAACGATACAACTAGGGCACCAAGTACAATTTATGAAGATAATGATGCATGTATCAACCAAGTTAGAGAAGGATACATCAGGGGAGACAGAACAAAACACTTGTCACCTAAATTATTCTTCCCACATGATCTACAAAGAGATAAAAAGGTGAAAGTTCAAGAAATTCAATCCAGTGAAAACCCCGCTGATTTATTCACAAAGTCACTCCCGTCAAAGCAATGCGAGTATTTGGTATGCAAGATTGGGATGTGCCGATTTCGAGACATATGTTAACTTCAGGGGGAGAAATATGCTCACTGTACTCTTTTTTCCTTTGATTAATTCTTTTTATCTCACTGGGTTTTTTTTTTTCTGAGAAAGGTTTTTAATGAGGCAGTTTTAGGATTATGAATGTCATAATAAAATTTCCACATATATGTAATACATTCAAGGGGGAGTGTTGTGATTGATATAACCACACAATGAATGCATTGTCATGTGGATTTATCTATCCCTTGCAATAGTACTACATTTGTTGTTTTTCTCTCATCCTTGTGCTATATATATGTGTAAGGTAGTGTAGTATTGGGTTACAATTTGAAAACGAAATACAAGAGAAACTGATATAAGTTTATCCCTTATACTACTTTTCTCCTTATATTCTCCCTAACTTTTTAACAATATATATATATATATATATATATATATATATATATATATATATATATATATATATATATATATATATATATATATATATATATATATATATATATATATATATATATATATATATATATATATATATACAACAATAAATATGAACGAAACTTACTTGTTTCTCCATCCTTTGTAATTTGACGCACAACAACTTATCTAAGATTTGTGCATTATCTTTTTTTTCTCTTATTTGTTGCCTAAATTATAAAAATGACGATTAAAATCATCAATGCAAACAAAATAACTAGATTAACTAAGCAAATAGTATTAACGAAGCAACTTAGAGCAATTAGTATTAAACTAAACAAATAGTAATAATTAAGTAACTTAGAACAACTAGCATTTAGAACAGGCCTAGTATCAACTAAGCAACTTCGAATTTGTACAGTCTTAACTAAGCAACTAGTATTAACTAAGCAGCTTAGAACAACAAGTACTAACTAAGCAACTTATAATACCACAAGCATTAACTAATTAGTAATTAGTAACTAGTAACTAAGCAACTAGTGATTTTTATATGTTTGAGATATGAAATAATATATATCATCTTTAATTAGGATTAATCATAGTCAATCTATGATGACTAATAAAGATCAAAGTCTAATTTGTCTTTTATACTGCCTCTTTGGAGCCCACTGTCCCATTACAAAGCTGATCAACACAGTTAAAAGGTTCAAATCATGAGCTAATTGCACTGATCGACGCAGTTCAATAGCACAACGAAAATGCTTCGATGTGCATATATAGCAACTTGTGTAACCTCGATGCCAAAATGATCAAAAATTTAAAATGCGCATAAAATTTAATGTAAACTTCAAAATGACGCAAAATTTCACACAATAGTCTAAATAAAACATCAAATTCAGAAAACATTATGCGAAAAAAGTACGAAAATGTCACTATGTTATAAATTAATGTTTGCAACATATTATCCACTAAGCTAAGGAAGCATGATGAGATCTATCAAAACTAAGGAAGCAAATAGAACAACAATGCCTTAAAATTGAACCTTCTCGATCAAGCGAATACCCACTATAATTAGGCACTGGTATTTGCGAAATACCCACATCAATCATTTTGGTGGTTTTGTTTAGTTGGCCTCTTAAGACAAGATACTCCATTGGAGTCAGAGAAAACATAATAACTAAGCAATGAAGATACTAAAACAATTAGCAGGGGAAGATACTATTGAAAGAAAACTTACACTCAAAATAAAAAAATACTATTCACTCAAATATTTAAAGAAAACGAAAATTTTAAAAAATGAAAATACTAATCTAAAGAACAATTACCCGGAATTGAAAGATTTGGGAGATTTTGGATAGCTAAGTGAAAAATGATGAAGAATTTTAGTAGAGAAGGTGTGAAACGGCAATTTTAGGGCAGATAGGCAAATTTTTGATTTGGGAGAAAAATTTTAGTAGAGAAGGTGTGAAAAATGTGGATATACGCAACTTTTTTTGTAATGACTATAATTTGCCAAAATTTTACTTAATCAATAACAAATATCAAACTTATAACGATAATTTCTTTTGATTAAGCACAACAATGTATAAACAATTTAAGTCTCAAAGAAGATCCTTTCTGATGGGACAATAACCCAACCACCAATGACATAACACCCATGTAATGGTTAAAATAGACATATTTATCCGTTAAAACAATCCTATAGTTACAAATTTTTCTCATACGAGCAACAACCTGTTTTGAGCTTACTTTGTTCGTTTTGTTCTTGCCTTGGAAATTAAGATTTGATATTTGTTTTATCTCCCTATATATATATATACATATATATATATATATATATATATATATATATATATATATATATATATATATATATATATATATATATATATATATATATATATATATATTACAAGGGATTTTTCCTTAACATACTTAAAATTCCAACATAAGAAAACTCACTAAATAATTTATATCTACATACACTTATTTACTCACGCTTAAATAAGTGGGGAAGATAATTGACTTATGTTACATTAAACTATGTTTATTAAGTGTGCTGATAATTAACCTCACTTACATGTGTGGGAAAAATATGCTTAAGACAAATATTATTATTTGTGCTAAAATTACACACATATTGGCAAAACCAGATATTTTCGGATATTCTATTTTCTACTTTTATATTTTTTTTGATTTTTTATTTTTAAAATTTATAAATATTTTTTCATAAATTTTTTTTTTCTTTGGTTATTAAATTTACTACTATGTACAATTCCCAATTATAACTAAGTTGTACAATTCCCAATTATATTCTAAGTTTAGAAAATTAAGCTTTTTTCTTGATGTTAAAAAAAAGCTTGATTATACTCCTCCATCTCTTAGAAAACTTAAAATTAAAAAAAAAAAAAAAAAAATTTGACAGTCTCATACAAGACGACCACATTTATTTATACTCCTCCATCTCTTATTCAGTTTCATTTTTTGGCGGGAAAAACAATTTTTCCGTAATACTTTATACAAAATTGTTTGTTTGTATCATGATCAGTTGTATACAAAATTTTCCTTATTATGATATTTGTTTCTTTCTTGGCCATTTAATCCCATTCGTCCTTCTATCTTTCTTTCTTTCTTTCTCTGATATTTGTCTTCTAGTTTGCTTAGGAACAAAATCATGAATAACACTTCCCTTTATCTTCCATTTGATATATGGACCCAAATTTTTGCTTTGCTTTCTGTCGAAACTCTAGTGAGATGCCGGGCTGTGTGCGCATCTTGGCGCGCTTACATCGAATCCCCTTCTTTCATCTCCAAGCATCGCAATCTTTACAATAAACACCATTTAATTTTAGGTTATTCTACACGATTAGACCTACATCGTGTCACCAACGGTCGGAGATTTACCACTCTTGCTTTTCTTCCTCCTTTTTCTGCTCATGTTTTCATACCATGGATTTATGGAGGCTGCAATGGGTTATTTCTAATCACCTTAAATTTTGATCAAGATTATATATGTTTGTGGAATCCCTTTCTCAGAAAATCTTTGATTCTTCCACCTTGTCCAATTGTTTCTCGCTTTCAATCTGTTCATTATGTTATAGGATTTTCCACCTCTTGTGATGATTATAAGGTGCTTGCCTATCGTACCAAGTATAAACCGGCAATGGCAGTTTATTCACTTAGAAACCACATTTGGACTATTAAAATCAATCCCATGAATGCCGATGCTTGGACTTCATTAAGGACCCCTTTTTCTCCTAACAAATATGTTTATTGTGGATGGATTATTTACTGGTTTACTGAAAGTAATCCCGGAATTATCCGCTCTTTTGATTTTAATATGGAAGAATTCAATAACCTGGCAGTACCTGAGCCGCTAAAAGAATGTAAGATGTTAGTTCTTTTCGCCATCAATGAGTTGTTAGCTGTTATGTCATCGTCTTGCATATGGATTTTGGAAAAGTATGATGGAGAGTACACATGGAGGGAATGGTGTTCGGAATCATGGATAAAAACTGTTTTTGATATATTTAAAGAACACTATCTATCTACTATCAAGGTTTTGTTTGTTGAGGAGACAAATACATTTCTAATGATTGGGGTTGATGGTAGTGTATATTTTTATCAAGTTACAAGCGGGGTGTTAGGAATGTTGAGAAATGAAGCTGGTTATTTTCTTGCCGTGGTTGATTATGTGGAGACCTTAGTGTTGCTTACAGGAACAGAAGGGATGACATTTCAAACCTTTCCTTGATTAATTAATGAGAATTGCTTCTTAAGAACTCATGGCGTATAAAGAAATTCCACGTTTACAATAATCTGTAAGATCATTTGGTTTGCTTGTTATTAGTTTAGTTGTTGTAAATAGGTTATAGAATTGGAAGTAAGAACGATTTTAAAAGCATTTAATATACTAATAAATCAGTATTGTTCATAGAATTTTCCATTATTGCATTGCCTTAAATAAATATACACATTATACTCAAACACAACAGCTAGATTGCATTGATATATTGGCAATAAAATACCTATAAAAGGATTAATTCTCTCTACTTCTCTTCTCTTTTAACGTACATAAGTCACCGTACTCATTAGTCATTAGGCTCCGACGGTCTGACCCCTTACAAGTTAATGTGGTTTAGTGGTTAAGAGTAGAGATGGCAATGGGTCAAACTCGGATCAACTAATGCATACTCTAATTTTGCTACAATTAAAAGTCGGAAATTTTCACCTCCACCTCCAGCTCATACTTAGATTTTACGTCCTCCAACTCGAATTCTCGAACCTTCTAGACGTCAAATTATGATATATTTTTCAAAAAATTAAAAATATTCAATAGTTTTAATTCATAAAATAATGTCATTCAAATAGGTTATAATTTGCCTAAATTTAACAAATAAATATAGTTTGAGTAATTCAACTTAACAAATAAATATAGTTTGACCAATTCAACTTAGTAACTCAATTATACAATGATTTGATCAAATTTTACTTAATACTTTCTCCGTTCTAAAATACTTGTACGTTTCGACTTTTTATGCAGTTCATTGCGCTAATTTAATTCTTAATATCTTTAATTATGTACAATAAAAAAATTATAACAATTTTATATTAATAATCCTTGCATTGAAACGAATCAAAAAAGATTTAACTTCACTATGTTTTAACTTATAAATTATAATTAGAAACTAATTACAAATTAAAGGTGATGGATAAATAGTGCATTTTCATGTTATGTAGCAAATAATATGAAATGGAGGAAGTAACAAATAGCAAACGCATAACAATGATGTCTTTTGATCAAGCACAACAATGTATAAACAATTTAAGTTTGAATGAAAATTCTCTAAGATGTGGACAATAACTCAACCACCAATAAAAGACACCCACATAATCTTCAAAATAAACACACTTATTTGTTTAAATCATTCCTATAAATACAAATTTCTCCGAAATAAAATTATAGAATAAATCTGCATAACAAAAGTCAAAATGCTCGAACGAGCAACAACTCGCTATGAGCTTACTTTGTTCGTTTTGTTCTTGTCCTGGACATTAAGATTTGATACTTGTTTTGTCTCACTATATGTATAGTACAAGGGATTTTTCCCTAACATGTGGTTTATAGTCCAACATAAAGAACCCACTAAAAAATTTATATCTACATACATTTATTTTCCCACGCTTAATTTAGTGTGGGATGATACTTGACTTATGTTACATTTTGCCATGCTTATTAAGTGTAGTGATATTTAACCTCTCTTATAAGTAGGGGAAAAATGTGCCAAAGACAAATATTATTAGTTTTGTGCTAAAAATTACCCATACCTATAACTTATAAGTGTGGCTATAAATAAGCGTGGGTATTTGCCAAAGTGATGTAATTGAAATAAAGAAACACACACTACAACATGCACAGAATATTGCATCAATTATAAAAAAAATAGGGAAAATAATTTTTAGAATAATCCAATATTTTAGCAAGTTCTCAGGATTAATCCCAACATTGAATCAACCCTAAATAATCCGACTTTTAAGATTTGATTCCCAGGAACGTTGTTCCTTTATCGATTACATGTTCAAATTTTTGTAAAAATCAAAAGTGAAATTTTATTTTGGTGATTTTGAATTTTTGGCTTTTCTGCAATTTTTTTTTAAAATTCGCGTTGTAACTTTGAGCTTTCAACTTTTCTATGTGGTAGATAAAATGTTAAATTTTTAATTAAATTATGTACTTATTGCGACTAGATTTCGAAATATATGGTTAATTAAGGTAATCACGACGTTTATTTTTTGAAAAAAATATCATTATGTTGGTAAAAATAGCATAAAGTTAACAAAAAAATTCCTTTTATATACTACATAAAAAAAACTGAAATGTTAAGATGACCACATAGATTAATAAAAAAAATTTATTCTACCACGTATAAAAAGAAAAAACTTCTGAGTTACCACCACTAATTTCTCAATCAAAAATAAAAACCCATTAACTATGAAAGTTCAAAAGTTAATCTTACTCCATCCTTCTTCCTCATTAAAATAAAAATAAGAAAAAATTATAGTGAATAATACAATTTTTTGTTAATTTTTCTATAATAATACCGAATATTGATTAACTATAAATAATACCAACGTAAAGGAGTGTTTTCCTAGAAAATTCCTAACATGTTAAAAATTAAACTACATGTGATTATAAGACAAAAAAATTGTTAATTTAGTTAATAAATTAAAGTTGGTATTATTGTAAGAAAATACCCCTAAATTAATATTATTTATGGTTAATCAATAAATAGTATGATTGTAGAGAAATTAACAAAAGGTTATAGTGTTTAGTGTAATTTTTCCTACAAATAATCCCACTAAATTTATTATCCTTCTTCCTCTTCTCAGCAAAACTCCATACAAAAGAGTTGGCTCTGGAATCTTCAGGAAAATACTTCTCTAATTCATCAGAACGCTATTTCTTCATCATCATTGAGTATTCAATAAATGTTTGTATTTTTGTGGTATTTTGGTCCCAATTTCCATTCAACTTGAAAACTGAAATTTGATACCCAATTTAACCCCAACCTTCCTCCATTTTCACATAATCATACATATTTCTCCAATAACTTCCGGTTTCAAGTAAGGTTTCTTCTCTAATTCCCCAATTTCAATTCTGATTTTACTTTTTTTGCTTTAACCTAATTTGCCATAATTTATAAGCGTGATTAATTGTGTTAACATTACTCCACCAGAATACCAGATTTAACTTTCGTACCCATTAACCCTAAATTAACCCCTAAATTAACCCTAACCTTCCTCCATTTTCACATAATCATATAATTCTCCAATAACTTCTGATGCCAAGATTTCTTTTCTAATTCCCCAATTTCAATTCTAATTTTACTTTTTTTTTGGTTTTAACCCTAATTTGCTAATTATTAATTACTCCATGGTTTTCTCTATAATTTTCCATATTCATTGCGTGTATTTTGTTTAGTGAAGACTTTTCCTTAGACATTGTTGAAGACATTTGTTCTCTTGGCACATCTTTATAATTCGCCATATTTTTTATGGTCAAGTCACCTTAATTGTCCTATTTCTATTTTTGGTATGAGTTTTTTGACTTTTATGCCCTTAGTAGCTTTATTCTATTTTCAATTATAACCTTCATTATCCATATTAATTTTCTTCCCTTACATTAAAAACACGTAATACCACCTTTTTTATGTCTAAAAACGTGATATAAATAATTAAATTCTTTAGGAGAACAAGTAATACTACCTAAAATAAAAAATAAAACATATGAAATAGAAAAAGAAATGGTATATAATTGTACAAAGAAATATAAGAAATAAAAGATCAATATGTTAGTAGCGTTAGTAATTCATGATATATTGTCCTAATACCAACATTGGTTGTGATATACTAAACCTTATGATTATTATGATGTCATTTTCGTATTAGAGGATGACATAGGTCTTGAAAATTTTTGATTTTAAATTTTAAATTTTAAATTTTCAAATAAAATTGTTATATGCAAAAATAGCATTAAGGAAAGCTATTATGACATCAAATACAATCTCTAATGATTATAATTATACGATTATAATTAAATCGCAACCATCATTTAATTTCTTGATTCTCTGTTACATTTAAATTAGTAATTATTTTTACTATTTTAAATTTAATTTAGTAAATACTCAATCTTATTCTTATTTTAATTTCTAAGGTAATGAAAACTAAGAACTACACAATCATACACATAATTTCATTTCGGGTACTTTTATTAGTTTATTTTAATTTCATCCATTCAATTTTCTTAATTTCTCATAAAATATAATTTTTCTCCATTTTCTTGATATTTCCACAACATGCATAATTGTGGAAAGGAAGGAGCGAGGCAATATTACCATTTTGCAAAGTCTAGATGAGAAATAAAAAATAATTTTTTTTGAAAATAGAAACAAAAAGTAAATTGACCCCAATGTTAATATAAAAAAAAACAGAATAAATAATGTCAATGCCATAAAAATAGAAGAAATAAATAAAATTTGATATAAAAGCCTGTCAAATCTATCTATCAAGCTAATTGTCACCTCACATTCAATAATCAATAGTTACATGATGTGATTCCTAGCTGAGCTTCCACAATCCACACAAAAACCCGATTCTTATTTGCCGCCACCCTTTTTATTTTATCGCCACTCCCCACCTAATGAAATTACAAATTTGCCCCTAAATTTTAAAAATTTACAAATATGCCATTGGAGTTAATAACGTTTCATTTTTATTTTTTTTAATATTTTTTAATTTTTTTTATTTATATTATTATTGTTATTATAATTATTATTATTTTTGTTATTATTATTATTATTATTATTATTATTATTGTTATTATTATTAAACCACAATAATAATAATAATAATAATAATAATAATAATAATAATAATAATAATAATAATAATAATAACAACAAAAATAATAATTATTATAATAACAATAATAATAATAATTTTATAAAAAACAAAAATAAAATTTTAAAAAAAAACAACAGTCGCACGGTCGAGTCGCACATTCTGTGCGACTGGTTTTTTTTTTTTTTTTTTGAATTTTGACTTATAAAATTTCTTTTGTTTAATTAATTCATTTTTTAAGTTATTATAATTATAATTATAATTATTATTATTATTATTATTATTATTATTATTATTATTGTGGTTGTTATTATTATCATTATTATGAAATTATTATTTTTGTTTTAATTATTATATTTAATTTATATTTTTAAATGTTATTATTATTATTTTTGTTATTATTATTATTATTATTATTATTATTATTATTATTATTATTATTATTATTATTATTATTATTATTGTGGTTATTATTATTATTATTATTAAATTATTATTTTTGTTTTAATTATTATATTTAATTTATATTTTTAAATGTTATTAACCCAAATGAATATGGCGGTAATATTGTTTACGGCCCCAGTAAGATTGATGACTTCAAGCCGACCACACCGTCCTACGTGGACAACTATTCCACCTCATTTAGAAATATACACCTCATTTAAATTTTTATTTTTTTTAAAAAATTTTTATTATTATTGTTGTTATAATAATAATAATTATTATTATTATTAAACCACAATAATAATAATAATAATAATAATAATAATAATAATAATAATAATAATAATAATAATAATAATAATAATAATAATAATAATAACATTTAAAAATATAAATTATATATAATAATTAAAACAAAAATAATAATTTAATAATAATAATAACAACCACAATAATAATAATAATAATAATAATAATAATAATAATAACTTAAAAAATAAATTAATTAAACAAAAGAAATTTTATAAGTCGAAATTCAAAAAAAAAAAATAAAAAAAAAAACCAGTCGCACAGAACGTGCGACTGTTTTTTTTTTTTTAAATTTTATTTTTGTTTTTTAAAATTTTTTTATTATTATTGTTATTATAATAATAATTATTTTTGTTATTATTATTATTATTATTATTATTATTATTATTATTATTATTATTATTGTGGTTTAATAATAATAATAATAATAATAATAACAAAAATAATAATAATTATAATAATAATAATCATATAAATAAAAATAAAAAAAAATAAAAAAATGAAAATGAAAAGTTATTAACTCCAATGGCATATTTGTAAATTTTTAAAATTCAGGAGCAAATTCGTATTCATAAGGAGGAGGGTGGCGATAAAATGAAAAAGATGGCGACAAATAGTAATGCCCCTTAAAAAAATTCTAATAAATGTCAATTACATCAATATGGACATCACTCCACAATTCCACACACGATCAAAAATTAGGTCTTGGAATTTTAAATATGGAAGCCCGTTTATAAATAATTTAACATTAAACAATAAGTAGTATGACATAGAAGGCTACAAGTACTACTATATCACAATTCATGACACCCCTTAAAGCATGGGTTCAACTATATTTTTATGTCTTCAGTCTTATAGTTGTTGTGTCCTTTCTTGCTTGGTATTTAATTTTTATTTACATGGGCAATACTTCTAGTTCCCCTTCATTTAACATTAAAGAAAAAGTTAGATATTATTAAAAATAATATAACTATATTTAATATTAAATGAAGGGAGATTGAATTGTGTGAATGAAAATATAGATGAGAGCTAGTTAGAACGTGTGGATGAGATCACAATGAGATTAAAAGAAAGTAATGTATATATTTCCTATAATAAAAAGATTTAAAATTAAAGAAATAATAATCAAAAATAAAATTGATGCTAAATAAAAGAGACAGAAAACGTACATTTTAGACAATAGCGTCTCTTTATATATCCCTAGTCTTAAATTAAGTCTTAAGTTAAGAGGGTTTAATTAAGGTAAGTCTTGATCTGAAGATTGAAGTTGAAGATTGGAGTTAAAGTCTGAAGCATAGAGTAAAAATATGGTAATGGTTGCGATTACGCTAACAAAACGGTGATGCGGTAATAGGAATGATGCGTTTATCGTAATGTCTAAATGTGGGTAAAACCAATAACTATCCTTTGATACGGCGCAAAATGTGAATGTTTTTTTTTACATATTTACAACGTGAAAATATGAATTCTTTGTTTTTAGATTATGGTATGAAGTGAGGATAAAAATATAAGTTGTAAAAGAACAATTACTCAAAAGTTGGGAATGTTTTGGGATTTCCATTAAGGTGGTGTTTGTTTGTGGGAGAAAACAAGCTTTAGTAGACTGCGACTTGTAGGAAACAGAAATTTAGTACTCCTACGTAACACTAATAACAAATCTAAAACAGGAATACCAAATCTGGGGATTCTGTTGCATGCTTGTTTTTTAAATCCAAACAAGTCGTAAATATAGGAGCCGGAATTTTGTACCTATTCAGATTTTGTTCGCCTCATCTTCCATGTACTTCAACTGTACAAGTATTATTTCTATTATTGTATCACTATAAAAATAATTTCATTGTAACATTATTTTGGTGATAATTCATTAAAGTGTGTACAAGTCTTAAAATAAAAAAGTTATGAAGGAAATGGTGACACTTATAAGTATAAGTAACATATTTATATAAAAATTTAACACTATTTTTCTTATATTTATAAAATTAACACAATTTCTCTTAAATTAATAAAATTTAACACTATTTCCCTTACACCTTATATAATGACAAAGAAAATAATTGTTTTTGTATATAGCTAGAAAAATAAATGTATTTTTAATTTTTTCATTAAAACCAGAATATTTTTAATAAGGACTAAGAAAATAAATATTTTGTACACAACATAATAAACTCATTGTTTTTAATTTCTAGCTTGACATTAATAAAAACACAACAAATAAAGAATTACAAATTCTTAAATAAAATGATTTTATAGTGAGACTATTTCTATTGGGTTGGATAATATATATTGGGTTGGATAATGTATATTTAGTCTTTTCACTTGATCACTTAATTATAATTTTAATGTGATAAATTAAAGATATAGACTAATTATACGACTTCATCTCATAATGACACATTCTCATACAAAATGAGCGGAGAAAAAAATAGAATAAAGATATTTCCCCTATTGACTAACCCCCTTCGTTTCCTCAAAGAAAGTTTTCACTTTTTATTTTGGGTGTTTCATTTGTTGTCCCTATAAAAGAAAATTCATTTATATCATAAATTTTGGATAAAAATAACTTTAACCATCCTCATTTTAATATTTTAACAATGCTTATAGGCTCCACATATTTTCCACTAACTTTATTTTAACATTTTTATATTTTTTATAGTCTCCACATGTTTTTCACTAACATTATAAAAAAACTCCCTTCGTTTCCTAATATTCTTCCCGTTTAGAATATTCTAATTTGGAGAAAGAAATTTAATTAAGATTTTAAAGACATATATAGATAGATGATAAAATTTTTCCATGAGAGATCTCGTTACATTCGTCCTAATGTATGCATTTTTATTGTATACTCCCTCCTATTCTTTTCAGTTGTCCCATTTAGTTTTTTGACACTATTCGTTAATCACTCTTAATTTGTATTTTATTCTTAATCTAAACATTAAAATATAGTAATGTGGAATCTTGTTTTGATTCGTCTCAATGTAAATTTTATTAATATCAAATTTTTATAATTTTTAATTATGCACAATTAGAGATATTTAGAATTGAATTAGTGCATTGGATAGTGTGCCAAAACTAAATGGGACAAATGAAATGAATTGGATGGAGTATCTTTTTACAATTTTTTAAAATTTACTTTGAAAACAGTGTAAAAAGTAAACGAGATGAATAAAAAAGAATACAGAAAGTATTTTTTAAATAGTTGTGATCCTCATATTTTTTCTACTAACTTTCTTTTAATATTTATAGTTCTCACTTTTCTTCCATCAAATTTATTATTTAATAAAATAATATATCTTGTATCTAAATTTTTTTTATAATTTATGTGAATATTCTTTATGAAAACTTTATTAAGGAATGGAGGGACTAAGGAGTAATATTTCATAAAACAGTGATTATACTATTTCAATACGCAATCCTCTGATACAGCTATGCAATTCCTTCATCGTCCCAAATAAACCACTATTTCAAATTCTCTCAAAATAAACGACATTTCAATTCTCCTCAGTTGCCAATTTCATTCAACCGAAATCCGCCATTATCATCTTCACTACACAGCTAAGTCATTACTCTTCATTCAACTGAATTTCACTATTGTGAGCAGGTAGTTTTTTTATATTTTGATTTTTTTTGTTTTCAATTAACAATTTGAGGCTAAATTCGATTCTAGGTTTTCGTCAATTTATAATTTGAATAGTGATTTAGGTTTGGTACAAATAATTTGGGATGAAATGTGATTTAGGTTTATATAATTTAGCGTTTTCGTCATTTACAATGTGAAATGTGAAGTGTGATTTTCATGATTTTATAATGTGATTCTGCATTTTTGGCATTTTCGTTATAAAGTTTAGGCTTTTTAAAATTAAGGCACAAAATTATTTCTCGAATTATAGTCGTACAAACAAAAAGGTGTAACATTTTAATTAAGTTGTCGGATTCCAATTGTTTAATCGGAGATGACCGGTTTGCTTACGATTTACTTTTGACTAATCCAAGGTGACCTAATTAAAATAAAAAATTGTTAATCAATTCACCAAAAAAAAGACAAAAAATAATAATAAAATAATCAAAATTAAAATCAAAAAAGATAAATTAAAATAACAAAATTCTCACCTATTTAATCTTACCACGTTCGGTTTTCTAAAACCTTCTCAAATTAAAACTGACGAGGATTAATGGTTTAGGTTCAAGTTCGGTTTTGGGTTTGTCTAATTATACTCATCCATCTCTAATTCAATTTTAATATTTGGCGGGAAAAACGGTTTTACCGTTATACATTATATACAAGGCTACAAGATTGTTTGTTGGTATTGTAAGTTGTATATAATAAAATCATGAGTAGCACTTTCATTAATTTCTTTGCCTATTTGATCCCATTCGTCCTACTTTCTTTCTTTCTTTCTTTCTCTGATATTTGTTTTCTTGTTTGCCTAACAACAAAATCATGAAAACAAGCACTTCCTTTGATCTTCCATTTGATATAATAACCCACATTTTGGCTATGTTTCCTGTGAAAACTCTAGTGAAATTCCGGGCAGTGTGCACATCCTGGCGCACTTACATCGAGTCCCCTTATTTCATCTCCAAGCATCGCGATCTTTACAATAAACACCATTCCAAAAACTCCCATTTACTGATTACATCAATTCGTTCTGGACGATTCTACCTACGACGTGTTACCAACGATCAGAATTCAATCACAGTTACTCTTCTTGCTCCTTTTTCTGCTGATTTTACAATACCATGGACTTATTCAGTCTGCAATGGGTTATTTTTACTGAGCTTATATGGTGATCGTCAAAAGGGTATATATTTGTGGAATCCCTTCCTCAGAAAATTTTTTATTCTTCCACCTTGTCCAATTGTTACTCCCTTTCAAATTCCTAATTATGTTATAGGATTTTCCACCTCTTGTGATGATTATAAGGTGCTTGCCTATCAGCTTCGTACCATCATTAATGGTAATGAGTATGAGGCCGCCATGGCAGTTTATTCACTTAGAAATCACCTTTGGACTATTAAAATCAATCCAATGAATGTCGATGCTTGGACTTCATTAAGGGTCCCTTTTTCTTATAACAAATACGTTTTTTGTGGATGGATAGTATATTGGTTTACTGAAGGTGATCCAAGAATTATCCACTCTTTTGGGTGATCCAAGAATTATCCACTCTTTTGATTTTAATACAGAAGAATTCAATAATGTGGCATTACCCGAGCCACTGAAAGAATGTGCGAGTTTAATTCTTTTCACCATCGGCGAGTTGTTAGCTGTTATATCATCGTTCTGCATATAGGTTATGGAATTAGAAGTTAAAATGATTTTAGAAGCATTTGATGTATGATATGACTAATAAATCAATTTTGTTCTAGTAAAATGAAGTTTGGACTTTGGAGCAGGCCCGTACACACGCATTTAACATGTCAGTAATTGGGAAATTGACTCAATTCAGAACCAAAAAAGTTGGTTTTCCGGACAGTGCTTTCTTCCATTAAGTCCACAGTTAAACAGTACCAAATAACTAAACAATTATCAGGTCAGGAGGTCTGATTTCACTGGTTGAGGCATGATTTCCAACTATTCAATGTTCAGACTTTCTGTTAAGATGTGTGTGTTGGATTCACTCTCTCGCATCATGAAGCAACAAGTGATTCATGAGACATATTTTTGACACCGAAAAACAAAACCATGCATCTATGTGGGCATTTAACAAATATTTCAACTAACTAGAAATAACAACAAATTAACAATTGATTGATTACTAATTTCATTTGATTAACATTGCCAAGTGAAAGTTGAACATAGGCTCCTTAAGATGCCAAAGAGCTCCAACAATCAGGAGTGAATTTAAGGACTGATTAGAAGGCTCAAGGTGCAATGACGCCTTGCAAAATAGCATACTCATAATAGTGTTGTCTTTTGATTAGGCACATTATCATCATCATACCCGGTATATCTCACTCATACGAACTATGATCATGGTCTAGGGAGGGAAGATTCATCATCATCATACTTAGTGTATCCCCTTACACCCATAAAGGAGAGTGCGGCTAAATATTTCCTCTGCTTGAGAAATATCCACAACAAAGTATAAAAAATGTTAAAAGTCTTGAGGAAAATCCTCTATGATGTGGACAATAACTCAACTACCAATGAAAATAACCTATATAGGAGTATTATTCAAAATAGACACATTTATATTTTTTTGAATCAATACTATAAAATACAAATTTATTTGACATTAACTTACAAAGTAAATCTACGTAACATAAGCCAAAATGCTCGAACGAGCAACAACTCGTTTTGAGCTTATATACTTGTTCATTTTGTTCTTGCCTTGTACATGAATATTTGATACTTGTTTTGTCTTTTTATATGTATAGTACAAGGGATTTCCTAATTTACTCTAAATTCCAACTAAAAGAACCCACCACAAAAAAAGTTACATTTCACTACACTATTAAGTGTGGGAAGATATTTGACTTATTAAGTGTGTCAATAATTAACTTCACTTAAAATTAAATGTGCAAAAATGCATGCCTGGCACAAATGTTATTATTTCCGCTAAAATTTAGTCACAGTTAAAGTGTGTCTATAAACACACAACGGTACGCACAGAATATTGCATAAACAATAAAAATAAGATTTAGGCGAGATATGCGCCGTATTCTATTCATCATCTCCTTCCTCTTCGTTCCATTCACCCATGATTCCATGAATTAACCCTAACCTTCCTCAATTTTCACGTGATCATACATAATTTTCCAATAACTTCCAATTCTAAGTAAGATTTTTTCTCTAATTCCCCAATTTCAATTCTGATTTTACTTTTTTTTTGTTTTAACCCTAATTTGCCATTGTTAATTACTCCATGTTTTAACCCTAATTTGTTATTAGATTGGTTGTTGTTATAGGTTATGGAATTAGAAGTAAAAATGATTTTAGAAGCATTTGATGTATGATATGACTAATAAATCAATTTTGTTCTAGTAAAATGAAGTTTGGACTTTGGAGCAGGCCCGTACACACGCATTTAACATGTCAGTAATTGGAAAATTGACTCAATTCAGAACCAAAAAAGTTGGTTCTCCGGACAGTGCTTTCTGCCATTAAGTCCACAGTTAAACAGTACCAAATAACTAAACAATTATCAGGTCAGGAGGTCTGATTTCACTGGTTGAGGCATGATTTCCAACTATCCAACGTTCAGACTTTCTGTTAAGATGTGTGTGTTGGATTCACTCTCTCGCATCATGAAGCAACAAGTGATTCATGAGACATATTTTTGACACTGGAAAACAAAACCATGCATCTATGTGGGCATTTAACAAATATTTCAGCTAACTAGAAATAACAACAAATTAACAATTTGTTACTAATTTCATTTGATTAACATTGCTAAGTGAAAGTTGAACATAGGCTCCTTAAGATACCAAAGTGCTCTGTTGGAAATAAACAGAGAGAATTCTGTTTTACAGCTGGCTAAATCTTGTAATAGGTTAGTACATGTGGATAGGTAAATAGAGGACAGCTAAGATTGTTGCATATATATATATAACAAATGCATGTGATATTTCAGGAGGTAGGATGAAATAAATAAACCTTCTGTTTTCTCTCTTTGTTCTTTCCTTCTTCTTCTTTCTCTATTCTTCTGTAAATTTCATGGTATCAAGAGCCACGATTCGCTGAGAAAAGTAGCTAATGCTTACATTTTTTTTCTTTTTCTCATTTTTTTCTTCTTTTGAAAGAAATGGATTCTGGAATTTCCCCAAATTTTGTTCCTGATTACAATCATGAATTGTTTCTAGGTCATGGTGACAATACTAACCATTCTCTTTCTACCAAACATCTGAATGGATTGAACTTTGAACAATGGGAACGCTCAGTCCAGATTTCTTTAGTGGCGAAGAATAAGATGGGATTTGTAGATGGTTCTTGCAGAAAGCCAGCAGATCCTCAGATGGCAAAGCAATGGGAAAGATGCGATAAAATGGTAATTTCTTGGCTTCTACATTCTTGTGAAGAAAACATCAGTTCCAGTGTTCTTTACTGTAATTCTGCTGCTGATATATAGAAAGAGTTAAAGAATAGGTTCTCTCAATCTAATGGACCTAAAATTCTACAAATTGATAAAGAATTAAATTCTTTTGAACAAGGAAATTTGTCAATTGCTGAGTATTTTACCAAATTGAAGAGTTTGTGGGATTCATATGACAGTCTTGTGAAAATTCCCAAATGTTCTTGTGGTCTTTGTACTTGTGATGTTAATGGTTCAATTGTTGAGTTGATTAAGAATCAAAGACTGTAAAAATTCTTAATGGGTTTGAATGGAGCATATAAAAATGTTAGAGGCAATATTCTTATGATTAAACCATTACCAGATGTTAAGACTGCTTACAGTATCTTGATTCAAGATGAGACCTAGAGAGAATTTTCTGATAATTTGGCTTCTGTGAGTGAAAATAATGCTTTTGCTGTCAATAGAAACCAGTTTAATTCCAATGGAAATAGGAATTTTTTCCCCTACATGACTGGTCATCATTCTGGAAACTACATTAAAGGGAGATCTGGGTCTGTTTCATATCAATCTGGTTCTGGTAATGGTTCTACATATCAGAAGAATCAAGAAAGAAGGAGCAAATATTTCTGTGACTATTGTAAAATGCAAGGCCACAATATAGATAGATGCTTTAAACTTCATCCTGAAATTGAGGAATAAGCCAAGAAGGGTTGCAGTGTTTTCTGAAGGGCAGCATTTAACCTCAGAAATTGATGAAAATACCAGCTCAAACACCAAGTCAGACAACAATATCACACCTGAAATATACCAACAGTTTGTCAACATGTTGGCACAACAATTTGCTCCAAATAAAGATCTTAATACATCTTCTTCATCAAAATCAACTCTTCTAGCAGGTAACAATCTTTGTTTTCTGTCATCTGCTAAGAATGATCATTGGCTTCTTGATAGTGGTGCAACAGATCATATTAGCCCTTCTTTGGCACATTTTCTACACTATAAACCTGTTAATACACAATGCTTCATAACTCAACCCAATGGTCAACAAGCTAAGTTCATGAACATAGGATCTGTCCAAATATCAGATGATTTGATTCTTGATAATGTGCTTCATGTTCCTGATTTTCAATTTAATCTCATTTCAATCTATAAATTGATCACTCAGCTTCACAATTTTGTTCTTTTTACCCCCACAAATTGCTTGCTTATTCCCTTTTCATCTTTTTTACAGGACCATTTGATGAAGCATGCTCAGGTCCTTGGTAATGCTCACAATGGCCTGTATCATGTTGACACTTCTCTTAAATCAAATCAATGTCCTACTCCAATTTCTCTTCTCTCAACAGAATGCTTGACATCTACCAGTTTGCACTCTAGACACAATCTTACTCAATTGTGGCACTGCAGACTTGGACATTTTCCTTTTCTGCAAATGAAACATCTTCAAATTCAATCTTGTAATTCTTTTCCTTCAGTTGTTTGCATTTGTCATATATGTCCTCAAGCTAGACAACAATATAATTCTTTTCCTATTAGCAATAGCAGAGCTTGTAAACTTTTTGAATTACTTGATGTAGATTTATGGGGCCCATATGCTACTCCCACATACAATGGATACAAATATTTTCTTACCATTGTTGATGATTTTTCTAGAGCTACTTGGACTTATCTTTTGAGTACCAAGTCTAATGCCTTCTCTATTCTAGCAAATTTGATCAAATTACTTCAGAAACAATTTAATACATCAGTTAAAATTATTAGATCTGACAATGGCATGGAATTTTGTGATGACAATGCTGTCCAATTTTATAATAATATGGGAATTGTTCATCAAACTAGCATTGCTGGTACTCCCCAACAAAATGGCAGAGTTGAAAGGAAACATAAGCATTTATTGGAAGTAGCAAGAGCTTTATTTTTTCAATCAAAAATCCCTCTTAAATATTGGGGTGAATGTTTATTACATGCTACTTTTCTTATTAACAGACTTCCTTTATCAGTTTTACATTACAAAACCCCATATGAATTGCTTCACAACAAATTACCTGATTATGATGCCTTGAAATGTTTTGGAAGCCTCTGTTTTGTAGCTACTTCTGAAAGGGACAGAGATAAGTTTGCTCCCAGATCTCACCCTTCTATTTTTATGGGTTTTTCTACCACTCAAAAAGGCTACAAAATTCTTGATCTACAAACCAATAAGGTTTTTGTTACTAGAAACATTCAATTTCATGAGCATGTTTTTCCTTTCCATCACATTTCTTCTCAAACCTCTCAATCTGTCCTTCTTGCTTCTATTTCTGATTTCACAACTTTCTTCTCTTACCCCTCTTCTTCTACTCAAAACTCTTCTATCTCCTCAATTTCAGACATACATTGTTCTACTTCTCATTATCCTTCATCTCCAATTATTAATCATCACACAGATTCTGTTTCTAGTCTTCATACTTCTCCTCCTACATATGCCATTGTTCTCAGAAGATCCAGTAGACAATCTAAACCACCAAGTCATTTACAGGATTATGTTTTCTGATAGGTCGTTTATGTACTATCAAACAAATCCTAATATGCAACTAGTATAGCAGCAGTTAGGGTCGAATCCACAGGGAACAATGTAGTAAATGATTATTTTCCGGCTACCAATTGATCCTAAGTAACACACGATTTTTTGAGAATATATGTCTAAACTAACTAAATGCCTATAATACAAACAATTAAATTAGAAAGATAAACCAATAATATTAAAACATCTAGGGATAAATTTCCCCACTAGCATTATATGATGACAATGAGATCCTACTACCCCTACAACAATCATAACCAAGTTCAATAGGATGAATACACCATTAAAGATACTAATAACTCCTTTCGAAGACTATTAGCTTCACTACCATACTATCAAACCTATTTTCATGGAATCAAGTATAGTAATGACATTGAGCATAGTATTCTATAAGATCCAACAATCAAATCTATCTATTTTCATGAAGATTATCAAGCCCTTGATCTAAAAGGAAATTCATTCAACTCTAACTTTCGTTAGCGATTGAATGAATTGTTAACCACAATTTACAGAAATTCTCTTGAAAATATATGAGTTAACTAGCATAAGAAACCAAGCATGAACAAGGATTACGCATAACAAAAAGGGATTGGGATTCAATAATTCATCATCAACATCATGGCTAGGGTTCCATCTAACCCTAGATTAGGAAACTACTCACACATATCAAATGCAAAATTCATTAAAGAAAACATGATTAAAAATAATAACATTTTCCAACCTATTTCTCAATCTCATTTATCTCAACAACCTCATTTCTGCAACCTTGTAACCTTTTCTTCCTTACCCATCTCTCAACAACAAACAATTACATTACAAGCTACTTATACTGAACCACACAACTACCATGAAGCCATTCTTGATCCTGGCTGGAAAGAAGCTATGGATAAAGAAATATCAGCTCTTCATAAGAATGAAACATGGGAATATACTGATCTTCCACCAGGTATAAAAAGGCAATTGGTTCCAAATGGGTTTATAAAGCAAAACACAATAAAGATGGCTCTTTAGAAAGACTTAAAGCAAGGCTTGTCATTCAAGGTAATCATCAGAAATATGGGATAGATTACTTAGAGACCTTCAGTCCTGTAGTCAAGATGACTACAATAAGAACAATATAGCTCTAGCAGCAGCAAGGAAATGGAACATTTATCAGCTTGATGTCAACAATGCCTTTTTACATGGGAATTTACAAGAGGATGTCTATATGAGAGTTCCGTTGGGAATACCAAATCCTCACAATAAAGTTTGTAAACTCAAGAAATCCCTTTATGGTTTAAAACAAGCTTCTAGACAATGGTTTCAGAAGCTTGCTGCTTTCTTGAACTCCAGGGATTATTAACAATCAAAAAATGATCCTTCTTTGTTTTTAAAGCAGTCTGCTTCGGATATTACAATCCTTGTTGTATATGTTGATGATATTTTGTTAACTGGTTTCAATTCCACTGAAATAGACAGCATTAAAAGACATCTTGATGATGAGTTCACCATTAAGGATCTTGGTATCCTTCATTACTTTCTTGGAATGGAAGCTTCTTACGTGAGTGAAGGGATTGTTCTCACACAACATAAGTTTACCAAGGAATTATTGCAGCTACAACATTTTTCTCACAGACCAGCTACACTCCATTGCCTCTCCCTGTAAGCTTAGTAATGAAGATCCTCATAAATTTTCAGATCCAACTCTGTACAGAACATTAGTAGGCAACTTGAATTTTTTGACTCATACAAGACCTGATTTAGCTTTCGCAACTCAGCTTCTAATTCAATTCATGCAAACTCCAAAACAATCTCACTTTGATGCTTTGCTACATGTTCTTCAATATGTTAACACTACTGCTGGTCAAGGTATTCTATTGAAAGGAGAAGATACTTTAACTCTGCAGGCTTTCTCTGATTCAGATTGGGCTTCTTGCCCCTTCACAAGAAGATCTGTGACTGGTTACTTAATTCTTTTGGGGAACTCCAATTAGTTGGAAAAGTAAGAAACAATCAAACATCTCCAAATCTTCTTCTGAAGCAGAGTATAGAGCTATGCAACAAGCAACATCAGAGATCACTTGGCTTGTCAATTTGCTTGAAGAACTTAATGTCACTTCTTTAAAGCCAGTTACTCTACACTGTGACAATCAATTTGCAATGCAAATAGCCAAAAATCCAATATACCATGAGAGGACAAAACACATTGAACTTGATTGTCATTTCACTAGAGAAAAGCTAATGAAAAGGCTTATTCAATTAACTTATTTACCTACTCAAAATCAATTGCTTAATATGCTCACAAAGATTCTTCCTCCAACTCAATTCAAAACTCTTTCTTTTTAAGCTGGGAATATTTCCACCCCCAGCTTGAGAGGGGGGGTGTGTGTGTTGGAAATAAACAGAGAGAATTCTATTTTACAGCTGGCTAAATCTTGTAATATGTTAGTACATGTGGATATTTAAATAGAGGACGGCTAAGATTGTTGCCTATATATATAACAAATGCATGTGATATTTCAGGAGGTAGGATGAAATATATAAACCTTCTGTTTTCTCTCTTTGTTCTTTCCTTCTTCTACTTTCTCTATTCTTCTGTAAATTTCAAGCTCCAACAATCAGGAGTGAATTTACCCACAGGCCACAGTTAAAGTGTGTCTATAAACACACAACGGTACGCACGGACCACGGAGTATTGCATAAACAATAAAAATAAGATTTAGACGAGATATGCGCCGTATTCTATTCATCTCCTTCCTCTTCGTTCCATTCACCCATGATTCCATGAATTAACCCTAACCTTCCTCAATTTTCACATAATCATACATAATTTTCGAATAAATTCCAATTCCAAGTAAGATTTTTTCTCTAATTCCCCAATTTCAATTGTGATTTTACTTTTGTTTGTTTTAACCCTAATTTGCCATTGTGAATTACTCCATGGTTTTCTCCATAATTTTCAATATTCATTGCGTGTAGTTTGTTCGATGAAGGCTTTTCGTTAGCCATTGTTGAAGACATTACTTCTTTTGGCACATCTTTATAATTCGCCATATTCAGTGAAGGCTAATTAGAGGTGAGTTTGATTTTATTTTTCTTTGTTACAATATTTTCCCATATAATTATTGGCACACTTGTTTAAGCGTGGTAAATAATTAAGTCTCATATATTTTTCTAAAACAGCTGCCAAGTTTAAGCTTTTTAAAATTCCAATTGTAACATTTTTTCTGGATTATAGTCTTGAAAAATAAAAAAAGTGTGATATTATAATCAAATTCTCAGATTTCAAGCGTTAATTTAGAATTTACTTTTGACTAATCTTAGGTGACCTTTGAAAATCAAAACCGACGACCATGAATAGTTTAGATTCAAGTTTAGTTTTCGGTTTGTCTAATTTTACTCTTCCATCTAAATTCAGTTTTATTTTTTTGGCGGGAAAATTAGTTATTCCGTTATACTTAGTCTCAAATGTTTGTTTGTTGAGAGTTATTCCGTTATAATCTTACTCCCATTCGTCATTCTTTCTTTATTTCTTTCGATTTCTGATATTTGTTTTCGTGTTTGTCTAAGAACAAAATCATGAATACAAGCACTTCCATGAATTTCTCTTACTACGATCTTCCATTTGATATAGTGTCCGACATTTTGGCAAGGCTTCCTGTCAATACCCTACTGGAATTCCGAGTTGTGTGCACATCCTGGCGCACTTACATTGATTCCCCTTCTTTCATCTCCAAGCATCGAAATCTTTACAATAAAAACCATTCCAAAAATTCCCATTTACTTATTGCAGAAAGTACTAGACAACTCTGCCTACAGCGTGTTACCAACGATCAGACATTAACCACTCTTGCTTTTCTTCCTCCTTTTTCTCCTGATATTATCATACCATTGATTTGGGAAGCCTGTAATGGGTTATTTCTAATAAGCGTACATGCTGATCAACGGCGTATATGTTTGTGGAATCCCTTTCTCAGAAAATCTTTGATTCTTCCACCTTGTCCAATTGTTACTCCCTTTCTATTTGTTCATTATGTTATAGGATTTTCCCCCTCTTGTGATGATTATAAGGTGCTTGCCTTTCGGATTCGTACCATCATTCAGGGTTATGAGTATGAGCCGACAATGGCAGTTTATTCACTTAAACATCACCTTTGGACTATTAAAATCAATCCCATGAATGTCGATGCTTGGACTTCATTAAGGGACCCTTTTTCTTGTGACCTATATGTTTATTGTGGAGGGATAGTTTACTGGTTTACTAAAGTTGATCCCGAAATTATCCACGCTTTTGATTTTAATACAGAAGAATTCAAAAATGTGCCAGTACCTGAGCCATTGAAAGAAAGCAAGAATTTAATTCTTTTCACCATCGGCGAGTTGTTAGCGGTTATATCATTGCCCTGCATATTGGTTTTGGAAGAGCATGATGGAGAGTACACATGGAGGGAATGGTGTTCGGACTCTTGGATTCAAAATGTTTTTGATATATTGGAAGAGCACTATTCATTTACTCCTAAGGTTTTCTTTGTTGAGGAGAGCAGTACATTTTTAATCATTGGGTTTTGGGGTAAAATACAATTTTATGAAATTTCAAGCAAGAAGTTAGAATTGTTGAGGAATGGAGATGGTAACTTTCTTTTCGGGGGTGCTTATGTGGAGACTTTAGCGTTGCTTACTGGAAACGAAGGGATGATTTTCGAACCTTTCCCTTAAGGATGAATTTATTCGTAAGAACTCATGGAGAACAATGAAAGTCTACACTTACACAATTACACTAATTTGAGAGTGTGAAGATTGTTAAGCTTTTTCTGTTTTGTCTGTTATTAGATTGCTTGTTGTAAATAGGTTATGGAATTGGAAGTAAGAATGATTTTAATCAAAAGTATTGTTCATAGAATTAGTCACTCTTGCATAGAAGGTCCCTTTGGAAGTTGAAATGATCAGGTCAGGAGGTCTGATTTCAGATTTTCACTTGTTGAACTTAGGGTTGAAATGTAGATCGACTTCCAATATCAGAAGAAGACCCTTTGCTTGCATTGCATTTTGTCAAAACCAATCGATTTCCGGTGCATATCTGCATAGCTGCATATCAGTTTGTACAGACTAATATATACACAAATGCTATTGTTTAGGGTGCAAATGTTGCTGAATAGAGTGCAAATGCTGCTGCCTAGCTATCCGCCTTTATATTAGTAGTTTCCTTAATTAAGGAAGTGTTGAACAAATTACCAGGAAACATCCTTTCTTGCCATCTCTTTGAAATTGAAATAAAGCAAGCTACGACTTTGGCGTTTATACTGCTTCCTATTCACTATTATTGTCACGTATTTACACGTTTGCCAATGCGCTTATTTAATAAGGTTATACAAACCCTAGAGCCTACACTATCACATGATTAGTTAATTACCCTTGATTAATTATATAAATATATATTTACTAAATTTGCTCATAAAAACTATAACCAGAGTTTGAGAAGGGATAAAAGACGACAAATTATACCTACGAAAAAGGATATGACCAAAGAATCACTTCACTCGAAAAAGACTTGCGAAGAAAAGGAAAAAATCCATGAAAAAACATATTGAAAGACTCCATCTATTTTCTTGTGGGTCTGTAGGGTCTGAAACTATGATTAGGGTTTGAAAAAGAATTGAAAAGAGCTAAAAGACAGCAAATTATACTCACAAAGGAGGATGCAATTTAAAAATTCCCAGCTTGAGGGTCGAGAAAGAACCACAAAGCCAAGGAAAAATATGCAAGACAAAACATATGGAACAATGACATCAGACATATACTCCATTTTTCAAGCAGTTCATTAGCAAAAGTGCAAAACAAATCAGGACGTATTCAAAATTGTAGCACCCATTTTTTTCAGCTATTAAAAGTGATCATGAATTATATGCATTTCATGCATCTTGTTTCATGATGACTTGGATTGTTTTATGCAGTGTACATATTGCATTTTAATTTTGTGTTTCGTTTGGATTATTAATGACAGTCGAGTATTGAGTATTGGCAATAGAATATCACCCCTAATTAAAAACCACCCATGTAAAAGTCAAAATAGACATATTTATATTTTTAAATTAATCCTCTAAAATACAAATTTATTTGAAATAAACTTGCAGAATCATCAGCGTAATATAAGCCACTACATAATTAATCTGCGTAATGGAAGCCGAAATGCTTGAATGAGCAACAACTCGTTTTGAGCTTACTTAATTTGTTTTGTTCTTGCTTTGGGCATTAGCTTTGATACTTGTTTTGTATTTGGATGACAATTTTAGAGAGCAAAAAATAAAAAAAAGAAGGAAAAAGGGAAGGAAGGGAAGAGAAAGGGAGGAAAGGGAAATGGAAAGAAAGTAGCTCTTCCTTGTATAGGAGGGAATGTAAAGGAAAGAACGGGAGATATGAGTTTTCCCTTTAAATCTTTCCTACTTTAGAGAGATTAGAACCTTAATAAAATATATCCATTAAATCATTTCAATTCCCTTCCACTTTGCTATCCAAACAAGAAATTCTTCCTTCCTCCAAATCTTCTCCTTCTTTTCTCTCTATTTCCTTTCATCTAAACACACCCTATATGTAGGGGTGTTCATAACCGGGTATCCGGAAAGGCGGGTACCCGATTAGTCGGGTACCTCTTTTACTGGCCCGTGTCCCGACCTGATTTATCCAGATACTCAGAAAATCGGGTCGGACTCAAACTTACCAAAGCTAATATCATAAACATGGAACAAAACAATCCAAAAGTTGCTGATACATTTTCGTGCCTTATATTCTGACTACAAATTCATAATATATGTTACCGCTTGTATTATAAAGGTTAAATATATTGTAAATTATCATCAGCCCCTTTATCTTGTGACCAATATGTTTATCGTAGATGGATAGTTTGTTGGTTTACTAAAGGTGATCCTGAAATTATCCACTCTTTTGATTTTAATACAGAAGAATTCAATAATGTTGCAGTACCTGAGCCACTGAAAGAAAGTAAGAATTTAGTTCTTTTCACCATCGGTGAGTTGTTAGCAGTTATATCATTGCCCTGCATATTGGTTTTGGAAGAGCATGATGGAGAGTACACATGGAGGGTGTGGTGTTCAGAATCTTGGATTAAAAATGTTTCTAATGTAATCGAAAAGCTCAATCCATTTGGTGCTAAGGTTTTCTTTGTTGGTTAGAGCAATACATTTCTAATCATTGGATTTTTAGGTAGCATACAATTTTATAAAGTTACAAGCCACGAGTTAGAAGTATCGAGAAATGGAGATGCTCGTTTTGTTTTCATAGGTGCTTATGTGGAGACCTTAGCATTACTTACATGAAGGGAAGAGATGATATTCATACCCTTCCCTTAGTTAATGAGAATTGATTCAGAAGAACTCATGACGAACAATGAAAGTCTACATTTTCACTAATCTGTTATTTATTTTGTCTGTTATTAGATTAAAAGTAAGAATGATTTTAGAAGCATTTGATGTATGATTAATAAATTAATATTTTTCATAGTATTCGAGAACTCATAAAATGAATTAAATTACTACATATTTTATTACACACAATAATAGGGTTGAATATTCATTTTGTGCATCATGATCATAATGTGTCTACTGTCTTTACAGGCAAGAGCCATCATGTCAAATAAAAAACGAAGCATAAACCCGAAACGAAATCATCGATTTATGAACAAGTTTTCCCAATTAAATTTTAGTGCCTTATTAGATCAATTAAATTTTAATGATTTAAATTGAATTTTACTAATCAAAATTGTATTTTAGTAATTGAATTTTAATTATACTTATTGTACTTGATTTTTATTCACTTAAAATTTTAACAGAATGAGATTGTATGAATTGATATTGATTTTTAGTGATTCAAATTGATTTTTATTGATTTTAAATGATTTTTTAAAACTTTTTTTTATTGACATTTCGTTTGCATTGCATTTTGCCAACACCGATCGATCATGGTGTCAGAAGAAGATCCTGCTTCCTGCATAGCTGCATATCAGTTTTGTACAGGGAGTAATATACACAAATGCAATTGTTTAGTGTGCAAATGCTGCTGAATAGAGTGCAAATTGCTGCTGCCAAGCTATCACTCAATTGTTTATCACTAATTTATATCAATTCGAATTGTCATCCACATGAAACCCATCTAGGCATGGCCACGGTCCGGGTTGGGCCGGTTCTGGTTCCATCTGGAACCTGTCGCGAACGGTTCCGGTTCCGGTTCCGGACGGTTCCAAACGGTTCCTTGGCGGTTCATGAGGCGGTTCCGGCGGTTCCAACTCGCGGGACGGGCGGGTCGGACCATCGGTTCCATTTTTATTTTTCCTTTAAATATTTATATAATATAAAAATACTATAATATTGCGGACGTACCTTTGATGATTACTTGATTATTAGCGAAATTCATTGCTTGTCAAGTTGTAATCGTTATTAAAATATTTACTAAAAAGAATGAAAAAATAAATTAATAAGAAAAATCAACGATAATGTCGATAAAGGCGATTAATAAAAAAAGAGGAAGAAAATGGACTTGAACCTAGTATCCAAAGGAATACTAAGCTGTCTACGTATCCCGAAGGAATCAAAGCCCACGTAGTTCTTTGTCATACCTTTTATTTGTAGTTGTTGAATGTTGATTTATCGTTGTCCGATGGATCCTATTCGTCTTCGTCATCATCATCTGGTTGGTTAGATGCTTCCGCTGACTCTCCTCCTGACGATGATGCAGATGTATCCATCATCATCCATGGATCATCATCATTGCCTTGATCATCATCATTCCTTAGTCCTTGTGTTTGAATCTCCGCTTGATCCCAATCTTTCTTGCAAACATATATTTGAATACTATGTGGAGCAAGACGAGATCTCTTTTCGTCTAAAACTTTTCTACCTGCACTAAAAGCAGACTCCGACGCAATCGTAGAAGCAGGAATTGAAAGGATATCCTTTGCAATTCTCAATAATATGGGAAATTTATAGATTTTTCTTTCCACCACTCTAAAATATTATAGCTACCTTGGTCAATTTCAAAGTGATGTTTAAGATAATTATCTACTTCTAAATATGCAGTGGAGGGTGAAGAAGAAGATGATCCTACAAAACTATCATCTTGGCTCATTATATTAGCTATTACGGAATTATAATAAGAGGGACGTGCCGAGACGCTAGCACGGCTAGACGTATCGCGTTTTGAGTTATATACAACTAGCATAGTAATCATAAAGTTCTGCTAAAAGTTTTTTACAAGTTCCAACATAATTATGTACATCACTAGGCGGGCGATCTAATGATTAGTAGTAAAATCCAATTACTTTAGTAAAGACTTCTGTCTTAAAACATGGGTCTAAAATGGTTGCAATTCCATAAATAAAAGGAAAATTGGTAAAATATGTCTTCCACTTATCCATCATATCTGCAAGAATCGGCTTTAAATATGGGTTAGTATCATCATGCGAATGTTTAAGAAGATGATAAAAAATAGTAATACACTCACTTATTACTAAGTGAGCGTTTGGTTCGTAAACATATGAAAAAATCTTAGTTGCGTGGTCATACGCTTCTAATATTTTATGTACACCTATAGCTAGTTCCCATATGTCATCACTTATATAACTATCTGTACACACACTATAAAGTTGTGTTATAACTGGACGATAAGCAATCGCTTTTCTTAATAAATCGTTGGTTGAGCCCCAACGTGTAGGAGTATCTAATGACCAATACACTTTTTTTAGTTGATACTGGTTACATAATTGCTTCTATCGTCTCTTTATCTGTCCAGCTCTAAACCACTTTACTATGTCTCTAATGGGATCTAATAAATCACTTAATTGTTTTATACCTGCTTGGCAAGATAAGTTTACTATATGAGCACAACAACATACGTGTAATAATCTACCCCCAAGAATAAAACTAAATGCAGGTTCGTTATACAAAAGTTCAATGCATTTAATGTTAGCGGTTGCATTATCGGTAGAACAATAAAATATCTTATCTAATAAGTTCCATTCTTTACATATCTCTACTAATCTGTATTTTATGTTTTCACCCGTATGTCGTTTAAGAGTGTTCCTAGGGATTGCTCTATATTGTGGTTGCAAAGTTTTTCTAGTGTAATGCTCGTATGCCCTACTTTCACCATGGTTAAATGGCAATTCATCACAAATTACATATTTAGAAAATTCATCAATCATATCATTACGATTATATTTAAAAGGCATACCTGTGCTGGGAATGTCCCACTATCGGCTTCCACTTGTGGTCCCGCTGCCGCTTGCTGCATGAGTTTCTTTTGAATTCCATGCTTCTTTGCCAAATGTTTGTTAAAAGATCCCGTACCACCACCTAACACGTATTCACAAAACGCAATAAATGAATTTTTAATACATTCTTGATTTATAAAATATGAATATCGTGTATGTATAAAAAACATAAAAAGTATTTACCTCTGGTGAAATTGTATGAAACTAAGGGATTTACTCCTTGACTTTCACAAATTTGTCTTACTGGTTCATCTTCATCTAAATTTAAATATAAAGACATACTCAAATACCACAATATATAAATAAATAATAATTTTAAATTTAATCAATTTGAAGAACAAAATTATAAAACTAACCGATAGTTTGGAAATTGACTCGTTTACCACGAGCTTGTCTTTATTGTTGTTGTTGTAGTTGTTCTTCATGTGATCTTGTTGATGACTGTCGAGATCTATGTATCCCAATAGGGGTCGTTGGTTCCTCTTCTTGTTCTTCTTCTTCATCAATTTGTATTTCTCTTTCCATTTCTTCTGCATAATCGTGTAATTCTTGGTCGTACCCTTCTGGATAATTTGGTTCATAATTATAATTACTAATGGAAGGTGTTGTTGATATCGACGGAGTTGAAGTGGCCTTTCTTTTGGAGCTAGAACCTCCCAATAATTTTGCCACTTTAGTAACTTTTTTAGAGGCTTTTTTCAAAAAAGAAGACATGATAATATTGAAATAATAATAGAATTAAGAAATAAATAAATAATTAATAGACTAATTATGTAATTAACTAAATTAAGAAATAATTAAAAGACTAATTATGCAATTAAGAGAATAATTGCATAATTAAGTAGATAGAGTAAGTAGTGAGAGTAGGAGAAGAGATGAGTTGTAAATGAAAATGATTGAAAGTGATATATATTTATAGTAAAAATCACAACGGCTAGTTAACGACTCTTTTTCGAACGGTTCCAAAGAACCTGTGGGCCGGTTCACCCGGACCGGTTCCGGTTCCGGTTTCGGTTCTGGTTCCAGTTCCGGTTCCATGGAACCTGTGGTCCGGTTCCGACCCGCGGTTCTTAGGTCCGGTTCAAGCAGTTTTTTTCCGGCAGTTTTACGGTTCCGACAACTTTTTTTCCGGCGGTTTCACGGTTTCGCGGTTCGGGCCGGTTCGAAACCTGTGGTGAACGGTTCCGGTTCCGGGACGGTTTCAAGCGGTTCGAGACCGGTTCGGTTCCGGGTAACCCGCTCCGTGGCCATCACTAAACCCATCCAATTTATATGCGGCCAACTATTCACTTATTCGGATTTTGTTGTGTATAAGCCTGTTTACAAATTTATTCACCATTCTCAATATAATGAAGTGTTGAACAAATTACGAGGTTAACATCCTTTCTTAGGCGTTGTTGAGGTGAGAGTGAGACCAAATATAGCGGGTTTTTGGTTCTTAGCTTTTCGGTTGACTTTTGGCTTGTTGGTTGGTCAAACAGCCAAAAATAGTGTTTGGCATATGGCGTTTATAGCAGCTGAAAAGCTGGCTTTTAAGCCAAAATGAAAATGCTGCTCCAGCTAGAATTTTTGGTTGGCTTTTGGCTTGTTGGTTTCTCTAAAAAAACAGCCAACAACTAATACTCAAATTTGCCAAATATCTTCACAAACCGCTAGGTTTTTCAGCTAATTTAAAAGCCGACAAAAAAGCCAACATTTTCAGTTGGTCAAACAATCCAACTAAAAAAGCTAACACCCAACAGCCAATTGCCAAACACTCCCATAATTACATCATCATCAAACATCCTATTCAGTATCATTGTCTCATTTGATTTTGCACATTTGTTAATGCACATAATCAATAATAAATATTTCAAATTGCGTTTGACTAAAAATTTTCAAATGTTGATTTTAATAAAACATGCATTGAAAGGACGGAAACAAACAATATTTCACTTGACTATGTTTTAACTTATCTAAAATAAAATACAAACCAAAAGTAATTGATGAATAGTATTAAAAATCAAAAGGCACGTGCCTTATTCAATAATATAAATACATATTTACTAATACATGTATCTTGCTCATAGAAACTATAACTAGAATATGAAAAGTGATAAAAGACGACAAAATATACCTATAAAGGATGTGACCAAAGAATTTTTTGGCTTGAAAAAGACTTAATTTCAAAGGCTAGCAAAACATGCAAGAAAAAAACATATTGCGCAATAACATCGGACAAAAACTCCATCTATCTTCTAGTGGATCTAATTAGAGGCTGAAATTATAATTAGGGTCTGAAAAGATCTGAAAAAGAGATGTAAAACAACAAATCATACTTATATAAATATATGCGACCCAAAAACCCCTCAAGCCCGAGAGTCGAAAAAGATCTGCAAAGGCTTGAAAAAAAATGGAAGACAAAACATATTGAAACAACATATAGCATCAGACAAAGACTCCATCTATCTTCTAGTGCGAACATTCAACAAGCATTTCATTAGCAAAAGTGCAAAACAAATCTGGACTTATCCAAATTGAAGTACCCATTTTTCAGCTATTAAAAATATTATTGAAATACATGCATTTAGAATCAACCAAATGAGCAAAAAAACTGATAACATTCATCATGTTAATATGACTAGGATTGTTTTATGCCACGTATACATATTACCTTTTAATTGTGTGTTTGGTTTGGATTATCAATGACGGTGGAGTCACCTCAGTATTGGGGATAAAATATCATCCCCAATAGCAGAAAACCCCAACATCAATTTGTTACCATTTATAGAATTCTGATTATCACCACTTATATGATTGATTCTCTTTGCTTTTCTTCCACGTTCAAAATCACTATACTTATTAGGCTCCGACTCCTTATAAGTTTACTTGCTTTAGTGATTAAGAATAGAGATGACAATGGGTTAGACACAGATTATATTTTGTATATTCCAATTTTACTACAATTAAAAATTAAATTTTTTCACCTCCACCTCCGTCTCATACTCGAATTTTAGGTCTTTTGACTTTGTTTTGTTTGAATTCTTGAACCTCGGACGAGATCAAATTATAACATTTTTTTGAAACAATTTAAAATATTCAATACGTTTTTTAATTCATAAAATAATGTCGTCCAAATAGTCTATGATTTGCCTAAATTTTACTTAACAAATAAATATAGAATTTACGTTTGACTTAAGAATTTATTGAATTATAGTTCAATTTTGGGTTTCTCTAATTACATTTCTCCATCTCCAACAAAGTCGTTTTGAAAAATTTGAGGGCCCTGTGCAAATTTTTTATTTTGTACCTTATTTATAGTAAGTACATTTATTTTATTAGTAAACTTAACATATAATTCTTTTTTCATTAACCTTTTCACTAGGGGTGTTCAAAACCGGATACCGGGTCGACCCGGTTCCGAAAAACCGGGTACCCGGTTTTCCGGATAGTCAAAATTGAGTTCCGGTTCTGACCCGGTTTAAACCGGGTCGGAAACCGGGTACCCGATTTTGTTTTATATATATACATATATATTTTTTTTTAATTTCTTTTAACATTTTTAATTCAAATAATATTAAAATACTTAACTAACTTAGTCATAAACTATTAAAATCTACCCAAGTCAAGCATCCATGCACCCTTTCATCCAAAAATCAGATTATTAAAATCACAGCTTAAACCAAAACTTTCAAATTGAATACAACTTGAATTACAAAAGTAATGATAGAACAAACGAACAAACCTGGCTTATTGATGTGGCAAACCAGCCAGCAAGATAAAGTATATCAAATAGTTGTAACGTCTGCCTTATCAAATGTCAAACAAAGATAAAGAACGTATAGCTAATGCCAGAAATGCCAGAAAAAGAATGAACACTTACATGTCTTCGACCAAGATAATCTGTTATCTTGCCGCATATAATAGCACCTAATGCCCAAGGTAGAAGGAATTTGATTTAGGGTTTTCATTCAATTTTGTCATTTTATATAAAAAAAAAAAAAAAAAAATCAAACCGGATACCGGGTACCCGGTTTTCCAAAATTTGCGATCCGTATCCGACCCGAATACCTGGTTTTAAAACAGGGTACCCGACCCGGTTTATACGAATTTTGGAAACCAGGTAATTTATCCGCTTTTAAAAATCGGAAAGCGGGTTTTCGGATACGGATATTTTTGAACACCCCTACTTTTCACATACGGGAGAAAGAGGAGCAGTGATGCCTTCTATCCAAAATAGCAAACTCATAATAATGTCGTCTTTTGATTAGGTATATCATCATCATTATACCCAGTGTATTCCTTTTATATGAATTATGATCACAATTTAGAAAGAGAAGGAAGGTGGTAACTCACACCCATAAAGGAGAGTGTAATCAAAGATTCCCTCGGCTTGAGAAAGATCCAAAAAAGTATAAATAATGTTAAAGTCTCGAGGAAAATCCCCTATGATGTGGACAATAACTCAACCACCAATGAAAATAATACCCATATATAACTTATAATAGACGCATTTATATGTTTAATCAATTCTATAAAATACAAATTTGTCTGAAATAAACTTACAGAATTCAATTGCGTAATGAAAGTCAAAATGCTCAAACGAGTAACAACTTGTTTTGAGCTTAAATACTTTGTTCGATTTGTTCTTGCCTTGAACATAAAAATTTGATACTTATTTTGTATTTTTAAATATTTATTACAAGAAATTTTTCCTAACATGCTCTAAATTCCAACAAAAGGAACCCACCAAAAAAAATAAAAAATTACATCTCACTACACTTATTATCCACTCTTAAGAATCAGTGAAGTGTAAATATGATAAGATGTTTGACTTATTTTAAATTTAGCTATACTTATTTAGTGTGCAAATAATTAACTTTACTTATAATTAAGCGTAAGGAAAAGCCTGCCTAACAATCTAAGACAAATATTATATATTATTTTTTGTTTAAAGTTACCCATATTTAAAATTGTGGTTATAAACCCAAATTAATCAACAATAAAAAAAGTTTTTAGCGAGTTTTCGCGAAACTCTACTCCACCAGAGTTAAGACTTAAGAGGATGCACCTCTTTTTGTAGTGTACATACAATACTAATATATTTTTTAAAAACAACTGCTAAGTTTAGTCTTTTCAAAATTACAATTAAAATGTTTACCATGAACGGTTTAGATTCAAGTTCGGTTTTCAGTTTGTCTAATTATAATCTTCAATCTAAAATTTACTTTTATTTTTTTGGCAGGAAAATTGGTTATTCCATTGTGCTTTATAGTAGACATAAGGCTTTCTTACTGGCCAAAATGCACATTCATAAAACCTCTCACCAACCCTTGTTCCTTTTTTGACTACTTGTAATTTAGCATGGACACAATGTTTACATAAAGGAATTCCTTTTGCAATTGATGTTCTAGATTGAGATGAGGATGAAGGAGAATACATGTTAAATATTAAATTACTTTAGAGATTAAAATGAAAATGGAAAAAAAAAAACTTAGATGTTGGAAGAAGTAATTAAATTGGAAAAGGAGAGTGAGCAAATGAGGAAGATGAGCAAATGAAAAAAAAGCTGTCTAAATATCCCTTAACATGACGTTGCAAATGAGGAAGAAATGGAGAATTTACCGTTTCTCCAGGTAAAGAACCGGTCAGGTATGCCAGCGGGAAATATGTATTAAAGTTCGTATTATTCATGGTTAATTGAAAGTTTGTATTATTGTTGGAAAATCAGTGAAAGTTCATATTATTCAGGGTAATTTTTCTTAATTTTAATTCATAAAATAATGTCATTCAAATAGTCTATAATTTATATAGAATTTACATTTGACTTAGAATTTATCGAATTATAGTTTAATTTTGGGTTTCTCTAATTATACTCCTCCATCTCCCTTTATATAAAAGGCTAAAAGTTTGTTTGCTTTACTAATACTTGTAAGGTTATGCCTTGAATCCCACATCGGAAGATTGATGTTTTTGTTATCTCACATCGGAAGAATGACAAAGGCTTGTTATTCTTCTCCTTATAAAAGGAGTCTTGGGCATTAGTTTTGCATCATCCCAAAAATCTGTTTGGCTAAGGTTTTCTGTTTTGGAGTAATTTATAAACTCCTATTTTCTGTAACCTAGCTAATATTTGTATTCTGGGTTTCCTCTAGTAATAAAATTTTTCTCTCCCCTGCCTGTGGACGTAGTCGACACATTGTCGGTGAACCACGTAAATTCTGTGTGTTTTGATTTTGTCAATTTTTACGCTTTCTTTCTTGCACCAGTTATAACAAACTGGTATCAAAGTCGGATATATTTTCTGGTAAGAAAGATGTCTGCGATGAATGTGAAGATTGACAAATTCACGGGGAGGAATAGTTAAGTTTATGCCAGACCAAGATGCGGGCTTTGTTAAAGCAACAAGGCTTGTGGGCACCATTGCCAAAGAAGACAATTAATGCTGAATCCGCTGAGATGGCCATTATGGAGGAAAAGGCGCATTCGACAATTATGCTGTGTCTCGCCGACGACATCATCACCGAGGTTGCCGAGGAGAAAACAGCATCAGGTCTGTGGTTGAAACTTGAAAGTCTATATATGACGAAGTCTTTGACCAATAAGTTGCTCTTGAAACAACGTCTGTTTGGTCTGCAAATGCAAGAAGGTATGTCTCTTCGAGAACATTTAGATCAATTAAACACAATTTTATTAGAATTGCGTAATATTGATGTTAAAATTGAGGATGAAGATGCAGCCTTAATTCTGTTAGTTTCTTTACCACTGTCATATGAGAATTTTGTTCAGTCTTTTATTGTTGGTAAAGATATTATAACTCTAGAAGAAGTTAGATCATCTCTTCATACTAGAGAGTTGCGCCATAAGGCGACTGGTAGTGTTACAGATAATCAGGCTGCTGGGTTAGTAGCAACTGGGGGTAAGGGTCAGGGAAATTCAAAGAAAAAGAAATTTAATAAATCTGGTCCCAAGGGTCCTAAACCTACAGACATCTGTAATTACTGTAAGGAGAAGGGGCATTGGAAGAATGACTGCCCTAAGAAAAAGAAGCAGCAAGACAAATCTGGGTCTGTTGCCCTGGCAGAAGAAAACACCGAGTCTGAAGATGATTTTGTTCTGGTCGCTGATGAACAAACACGTCAACCTGATGTGTGGGTTCTGGATTCAGGGCGTCTTATCATATGTGTCCACGCAGAGAATGGTTTACAACCTATGAGCAGATAGATGGAGGTAATGTTTCTATGGCCAACAATGCTATCTGCAAGGCGGTTGGAATTGGCTCGATTAAAAAACGGACACATGATGGTAAATTCTGTACATTGAACGATGTTAGGCATGTTCCATCAATGACTAAGAATCTGATATCACTTAGTCTTTTAGACAGCAAAGGTTTCAATTTCAAGGGTGAAGGTGGAACGTTACTTGTCTGCAAAGGTTCCAATGTGGTTCTGAAAAGTGTTAAAACTGGTACTTTGTAATTATTGCAAGGCTCTAAGTTGTCTGGTCTAGCTGTTGTTGCATCGTCAGAGGTTCACGAGGATAATATGACTAAACTGTGGCATATGAGGCTTGGTCATATGAGTGAAAGAGGGATGCAAGTCCTGTCGAAAGGAGATCTTCTATGTGGCCACAAGGTCAAGGATCTTGGATTCTGCGAGCATTGTGTGTTTGGGAAACTTCATCGCACCAAGTTTCTTAAAGCAGTTTATAGAACAAAAGGAACTCTTGATTACATCCATTCTGATTGCTGGGGTCCTTCTCAATTTGAAGCTATTGGAGGCTACAGATACTTTGTATCATTCATCGATGATTTCTCAAGAATGACTTGGGTGGTTATGATGAAACTTAGTGAGGCCTTTAAATGTTTCAAGCAGTGGAAGGCATTAGTGGAGAATCAAACAGGGAAGAAGATCAAAAGGTTGCGAACTGATAATGGTCTGGAGTTTTGTTGGGCTGATTTTAATGAGTTTTGCAAGGATGAGGGCATTGCTCGGCATCGTACAGTCAGAGATACACCGCAGCAGAATGGTGTAGCAGAACGCATGAATCAGACACTTCTTGAGAGAGCTCGTTGCATGCTCTCTAATGCTGGGTTACCTCGAAGGTTTTGGGCGGAAGCAGTTAGCACGTCATGTTTTTTGATAAACCGCGGACCTCACTCGGGTATTCATCTGAAAACTCCTTATGAGATGTGGTCTGGTAAGCCCGCAGATTACTCTAATTTAAGAGCTTTTGGCTGTACTGTTTATTATCATGTAAATGAGGATAAATTAGAACCAAGAGCGAAGAGGGGTGTATTTATGGGCTATGGGGAAGGGGTTAAAGGGTATAGAATCTGGTCTTCCCCTGAGAACAAAGTTATACTAAGTAGAAATGTAGTTTTTGACGAAAATTCTATGTTTAACCCTGTTGTAAAGTCTGTAGTTGTATCAGAAAATGGTAGTGCTAAGAATCAGATGGAGCTGCAAGTCACTCAAGATGAGAGTGATGAATCACAACAGGAAGAAAAAATTGAGCAACTACATTCAGAAACTGTTCAGCCAGATCCTTTGATAGCATCACCAGTTCAGAAAACTTTGGCTTATGATCGACCTAAAAGGTCGAATTTTGGGTAGCCTCCAAAGAGGTATGGGTACGAGGATATGGTAGCCTATGCTCTCCAGGTTGCTGAGGAAGTGGATTCTTATGAGCCATCCACCTACAGAGACGCAGTTACATGTACAGAGTCTGCCCAATGGCTTGCAGCAATGGGAAACGAGATGGAGTCACTTCAAAAGAATAAGACTTGGGATCTTGTACAACAACCTACAGGGAGGAAGATTATTACTTGCAAATGGGTCTTCAAGAAAAAGGAAGGAATGTCACCTACTGAGGGTATTAAGTATAAAGCACGAGTTGTTGCAAAGGGATTTCATCAGAGAGAGGGAGTAGACTACAATGAGATTTTCTCACCTGTGGTCAGACACACTTCCATCAGAGTGCTACTAGCAATGGTTGCACACCAGAATCTTGAGCTTGAACAACTAGACGTGAAGACAGCTTTCCTACATGGGGAGTTGGAGGAAGAAATCCACATGACTCAGCCAGATGGGTTCCAAGTTCCTGGAAAAGAAGACTATGTATGTAAGTTGAAGAAGTCATTGTATGGACTAAAGCAGTCTCCTAGGCAGTGGTACAAGAGATTTGATAGTTTTATGATAGAGATTGGCTACAACAGGAGTCCGTATGATTGTTGTGTATATCACAGCAAGTTGAAGAATGGTTCTGTTGGCCTCTTAGGTTTTGATGATGACTTCACTTTTAAATAAACAAACATGTTTTAGAGATTGTTTTGTAGGTGAATATCCGATTTTGTTGAAATCGTTGATGAAGCCTATGACTTGGTTCGTGGAAGTTGTACGTGTCTTAGAATATCCAAGAAGTTAGATAAGTGCTTAGGACGATAAAGGTAGACAGACAGTCTACTGTTCCCAAAGTTGACAATCTGACTGAAGTTGTAGATGGAGACAGTACACTGTTCCCACGTCGCAGGTCTGGAGAAAAACATCGGCTGGAAAATTGCGAATTAATTATTTTCTGTTTTTAAGTTGATGTAACGGTTAAAAATTAAATTAATTGCTTAATTAATTAATAAATTGGTTGGCAAAACTATTTTTAGGTTATCTAAAAATAGCCTAAGACTTATTCTTTTTAAGATTGAGATCTCCTATTATTTAGGATCTTGTGTTTTAATTCCTATGCTATTTTTAGCTTGAGGAACCGTTTTCCTCTTTGAGAAAATAACAACCGGACGTTTATTTCTTGGCAAGACTACTATCTTTTTCTTTTGAGAACGTGGAGGATAGTGGTAGGTGTGTCTAAAGTAACTGATGGCTGTTCCCACTATAATCCAAGAGTGTTCATTAAGGGAGATCAATTAAGAAAAATATTTTCAGTTTTTAAATGCCAATTAATTTATTATATTTTTCTTAAAGCAATTATTTAATTTTTATCCTCTTGAGAATTTGGCCTTCTAAGGGTATTTGTGTGTTTTGTTGTAACTAGACTTAAAGGAAGTCTAGGGGAATAGAGAAGCTTCAATAGAAGCGTGAGAAGAGAAAGAGAAGGAGAAAGAGAAGAGAAAGAGAATTAGGCCTAGAGTAGAGAAGCTTCAAGTGAAGCAAATTGTTTTATGTAATTGTAATTGATTGCCTAAAACATAGTGAGAATTTTGAAATCCCGGGGGGTCGTGGTTTTTCCTTCTTATTAGGCCAAGAAGCCAGAAGCCAGAATAAACTTTTTGTGTCTCAAAAAGGGTATATTCAGAAGATATTGTCTAGGTTTGATATGTCTAATGCTAAAGCCTTAGATACTCCATCTGCTGCAAATATTCATTTGTCTGTTTCTTTTACACCAAAATCTGCTGCAGAGAAGGAGTACATATCTCGAGTTCCCTATGCTAGTGTAGTGGGGAGCTTGATGTATGCTATGTTCTGCACTAGACCTGATCTTGCACATTCTGTTAGTGTTGTCAGTAGGTTTATGTCACAACCTAGAAAAGAGCACTGACAAGCTGTGAAGAGGATATTTCGGTACCTCAAGGGTACTTCTGATGTTGGTCTCATTTATGGAGGTGGTATACATTGTTTGGTTACTGGTTACTCCGACTCTGATTATACTGGAGATGTTGATAGTGGGAGATCTATGACTGGTTATGTGTTCACTCTTGGTGGTTCTGTTGTTAGTTGGAAGGCTACTTTGCAACCAACAGTGACTTTGTCAACTACAGAAGCAGAGTACATGGCTTTGACAGAAGCTGCAAAAGAGGGAATCTGGTTGAAAGGACTGGTTAGTGATCTGGGTCTATATCATGATCAAGCTATCGTGTATTGCGACAGTCTTAGTGCCATATGTTTGACTAAGGATCAAGTCCATCATGAGAGAACCAAACACATTGATGTTAGATATCATTTCCTAAGGAATGAGAAGAGAATTAAGGTGAACAAAGTGGGTACTGCTGATAATCCTGCTGATAAGTTCACCAAGTCTGTTCCGCACAGTAAGTTCTAACATTGCTTGGACTTGTTAAATGTAGGAAGTTGTTAATTGTCCTCTTGGGGCAAGAAGAAAAAAAAAATCTGAGGCAGAGGACTTGTGTATGGTACTTGTGGATAGTACATCTGTAATCTGTTATTGCTGAGAGGATTCAAGTCAAGGTGGAGATTTGTAAGATTATACCTTAAATCTCACATCGGAAGATTGATGTTTTTATTATCCTACATCGGAAGAATGACAAAGGCTTGTTATTCTTCTCCTTATAAAAGGAGTCTTGGGCATTAGTTTTGCATCATCCCAAAAATCTGTTTAGCTAAGGTTTTCTGTTTTTGAGTAATTTATAAACTCCTATTTTCTGTAGCCTAGCCAATATTTGTATTCTGGGTTTCCTCTAGTAATAAAATTTTTCTCTCCCCTACCTGTGGACGTAGTCGACACATTATCGGTGAACGACGTAAATTCTGTGTTTTGATTTTGTCAATTTTTACGCTTTCTTTCTTGCATCAGTTATAACAATACTCCCATTCGTCCTTTCTTTCTTTCTTTGTCTGTCATTTGTTTTCTAGTTGGCCTGAGAAGAAAATCATGTCTACAGGAAGCACTTTCAATAATTTCCCATACCATGATCTTCCATTTGATATATTGTCCAACATTTTGGCTAGGCTTCCTGTCATAAAACTACTGAAATTCTGTTCTGTGTGCAGATCGTGGTGCACTTACATCTATTCCCCTTATTTCATCTCTAAGCATCGCGATCTTTACAATAAAGAACATTCCAAAACTTCCCATTTGCTCATTGCAGTAACTTCTGGACGATTCTGCTTACAGGGTGTTACCAACGCTCAGAAATTAACCACACGTGTTTTTCTTCATCCTTTTCCTGCTGATCTTATCATACCATGTATTTATGGAGGCTGTAATGGGTTATTTCTACTGATCTTCCATGGTCATCAAGATTATATATGTTTGTGGAATCCCTTTCTCAGAAAGTCTTTGATTCTTCCACCTTGTCCAATTGTTTCTCCCATTCAATATGTTAATTATGTTATAGGATTTTCCCCCTCTTCTGATGATTATAAGGTGCTTGCCTATCGGCTTCGTACAATTTTTAATGGTGATGAGTATGAAGCGGCAATGGCAGTTTATTCACTTAGAAATCACATTTGGACTATTAAAATCAATCCCATGAATGTCGATGCTTGGGCTTCATTAAGGGACCCTTTTTCTTGTGACAATTATGTTTATTGTGGATAGGTAGTTTACTGGTTTACTGAAGGTGATCCCGGAATTATCTACTCTTTTGATTTTAATACAGAAGAATTCAATAATGTGGTAGTACCCGAGCCACTAAAAGAATGTGTGAGTTTAATTCTTTTAACTATCGGCGAGTTGTTAGCTGTTGTATCATCGTCCTGCATATGGGTTATGGGAAAGCATGATGGAAAGTACACATGGAGGGTGTGGTGTTCAGAATCTTGGATTCAAAAATTGTCTAATGTAATCGGAAAGCCTAATCCATTTGGTGCTAAGGTTTTCTTTGTTGAGCAGAGCAATACATTTCTAATAAGTGGGTTTTTTGGTAGCATACAATTTTATGAAGTTACAAGCCACAAGTTAGAAGTATCGAGAAATGGAGATCCTAGTTTTGTTTTCGTGGGTGCTTATGCGAAGACCTTAGCGTTACTTACAGGAACAGAAGAGATGATATTCATACCTTTGCCTTAATTAACGAGAATTGATTCATAAGAACTCATGGCGAACAATGAAAGTCCACAATTTTACTAATCTGTCATTTGTTTTGTTTGCATTAGATTGCTTAGGCTTTTTTGTTTTGTTTATAGATTGGTTGTTGCATATAATTTATGGAATTGGAAGTAAGAATGATTTTTTAAGCATTTGATGTATGACTAATAAATCAATATTGTTTTAGTAAAATAATGTTTGTAGCGTTAGAATGAATTTTGTGAAGAAATAAGATTTGCTGAAGGAGAATAAATATGATTATTAAATTTGTCAAAAGATACTCCTTTCAAAATTACACCGACTTTGCATAACCATTTCCACTATTTAGTACCGATCACGAAACGGGTTGAAATTGCACAATTATTAAGATCGAATTTCGATGTCAAAAGAACACCCTGCATTTTGTTGAACACCAATTGATTTCTGGTGTCAAAAGAATTAAGATCCTGCATAGTAAGTTGATATGCTTCTGCACCAACTACTAAATGTATATCACCATATGTATAGTTTGAGTGATTTTTCTTAACATGCTCTAAATTTCAACAGAAGAAACCTACATATAATGCTTATATATTTTAAAAAACAGCTGCTAAGTTTGGCTTTTTAAAATTAAAATCTTAACATTTTTTCAAATTATAGTCATGTAAAATATTTTCTCCAATTCTTTTAAATTGTCCAATTTAGTTTTGACACACTGTCAATGTACTAATTCAATTCTAGTATCTCTAATTGTGCATAATTAAAATTTATAAATATTTGATATAGATAAAATTTACATTAAAACGAATCAAACAAGATTTTATTTTACTATATTTTAACGTCTAAATTAAAAATAAAAAATTAAAATTAATTGATGAATAGTGTCAAAAACTAAATGAGACCCCTTAAAAAAATTAGAGGAAGAATAAAAGCTTAACATTATAATCAAGTTGCCAAATTCCACCGGCTAATTTGATATGAGATTCAGATAACCCGTTGATATAGAATTTATTTTGGACTAAGCCATTAGAAAATCAGAACTCGTATAAGAATTTGTGCGACCACAAATGGTTCAGATTCAAGTTCAGTTTTCAATTTATTAATTTACACACATTTTTAAATGTAATGGTCTCGTGGTGAGACCATTTCTCTTAAAATACCCAAGTATATTTAATATGTTAATGTGATCACTTACAATTTTAAAGTGATAAAATTGAACAAATAGAGTAATTAAATAACCCTATCTCATGGCCGCCAGTGAGACCATTTAATATATATATATATATATATATATATATATATATATATATATATATATATATATATATATATATATATATATATATATATATATATATATATATATATATATATATATATATATATATATATATTAAAATTGAACAACTATAGAACTTTCGACACCGAGGATTTGGATATTCGTCAACGTGTACCGGTGGTTCATTATCTACTGACACTACTTCATACTGGGAGGGAAGAAATTGATGGTAAGTGTCTGAAAATACACTACCTACCGCATTATGCACCATCTGTGAGTATGGATTTGAAATGTTTGACGATTGCTCTCCCACTATCGCTACAACATCAGATGTTGTTCCTATCTCTGTATTTTGATTCCCACCCATAGTAATTTTCAACAAACCCCCTTCTCATTAGATATTCTCTTATTTCATCTGGTTCCTTATAACAACAATTTTTACAATTTTTACAAGGACATCTAATCTCATAACTCATTCTTTTTGTACGAGCAATATCTAAAACCTCTTTCAACCCTCTTATAAATCTTAAACTAAATTTTCCATTTGTTCGTCGCCAACTTTTTTCTTACCAAAAATTCATTTTTAACACCTATATATAATATAATAACATAATTATTCAACTGATTAGTAAAGTAAGTTAATGAAAATAAAAATATATGATAATAATATAATTATTCTAATAAAAATTATTAAAGCAAATTAATGTCAATAAAATAAAATATAAAATAATAAAAAATATAAAAAAACTCAAATAAATGACAAAGGAAATAAAATATGTACTAATTAAATAATAAAATTAAACAAAATTAATGACAATAAAAATTAAATATAAATAATAAAAATAAATAAAACAACTCATATAAAGATAAAAAACAAGCTACATAATAGAATAAGAAAATCACTAACCTCTTCTAATTCTTTAGTTTCCGAAATATACGATGCACAACAATTCTACGTCTTATTTATAGAAAACATGGCGACAACATGGCGATTACAAACCCATTGCCACTTTTGAATTCAAATTCAAAAAACACGGCGACCAAAGGGCTTTGAACCGTACCGTCGCCTTTATTTAAAAAAAATTATAAAACAAAAAATAGCAACGAATTGGTGATTAAGGTAGTCCTCGCCAACAGTTAAAATTAAAAAAGAAAAATTCCGGTCTAACTAGCGTCAACATGGCGACAAACGATACCCGTCGCCAAGCATTAAAATAAAAATTAAAAAATACTATCTTTAGTGGCGACGAAATAACGACCACAAAAACCGTCGCCGAATATTACAATAAAAAAAATGCTTTTGGCAACCACCCTTCCCGTCGCCATGTACTTTCTACGTTGGTGACTAATCCTTCTCTCGCTTTGTCGTCGCCAGGGCGACCAACTCCTCCCCTCGCTATTTTACCATCGCTAATTCAATAGTTTTTTTTGTAGTGACAATTGGTCTCATGTTCAAATCTTTATTATTCTTTCGCATTATTTTAACTTAATTTAATATACAAAATTTAAAATTTTATTTACCCATTAATTTAACTTAAATTTCCGGCAATCATGAAGCAACAAAATAAAAACTAAATAATGGCCCAAATCAATTGAAAACTTTAACAAGTTAAAAAAAAACTACTTTTATTTCTTTGTTCAATCACACTAGAAAGATGAACTTGAAACAAACTAACGGAAAGCCCCCCGAACACAATTAACGACAAATGATAATCCATTCTTTAATTCAGTTTTATTATTTCCCATTTGTCTTCTTCCTCTCTCTGACACTTTGTTTTCTGGTTTGCCAAACAAGAAATTAAATCATGAATACCAGCACTTCCGTTTATTTCCCTTTCTCTGATCTTCCATTTCATACGAAAACCCACATTTTGGCCAGGCTTCCTGTCAAAACCCTACTAAAATGTCGGTGTGTGTGCCCATCTTGGCGCGCTTACATCGATTCCCCTTCTTTCATCTCCAAGCATCGAAATCTTTATAATAAAGAACATTCCAAAACTTCCCATTTACTCATTGGAGAAACTTCAAGACGATTCCGCCTACAGCTTATTATTAACGGTCAGAAATTAACCACTCTTGCTGTTCGTCCTCCATATTCTGCTGGTTTTTCTTTAATACCATGGATTTATGGAACATGTAATGGGTTATTTCTACTCAGATTATATGGTGATTATATGGTGATCAAAAGGGTATGTATTTGTTTAACGCCTTTCTCAGAAAATCTCTGATTCTTCCACATTCTCCATTTGCTACTCCCTTTCAATCTACTAAGTATGTTTTAGGGTTTTCCCCCACTTGTAATGATTATAAGGTGCTTGTCTATCGGCTTAAATGTGATGAGTATGAGCCGGCAATGGCAGTTTATTCACTTAGAAATCACATTTGGACTATTAAAATCAATCCCATGAATGTCGATGCTTGGGCTTCATTAAAGGCCCCTTTTTCTCGTAACAAATATGTTTATTGCGGATGGATTGTTTACTGGTTTCCTCAAGGTTATCCAAGAATTATTCCACTCTTTTGATTTTAATACAGAAGAATTTAATAATGTAGCAGTACCCGAGCCACTAAAAGAATGTAAGAGTTTAAATCTTTTTACCATTGGTGAGTTGTTAGCTGTTATATCATCGTCCTGCATATGGGTAATGGAAAAGCATGATGAAGAGTACACATGGAGGGTGTGGTGCTCAGAATCTTGGATTCAAAATGTTTTTGATGTAATGGGACAGCACAATCCATATGGTGCTAAGGTTTTCTTTGTTGAGCAGACTAATGTATTTCTAATAATTGGATTGTGGGGGTAGCATACAATTTTATGAAGTTACAAGCCGGAAGTTAAAAATGTGGATGAATAATAATACTCGTTTTCTTTCCGGGGGTCCTTATGTGGAAACCTTAGCGTTGCTTACAGGAACGGAAGGAATGATTTTCAAACCTTTCTCTTAATTCACGAGAATCGATTCGTAAGAAGTTCATTGCAAACAATGAAAGTCGATATTTACACTAACTTGTCATTTGTTTTTTCTATTATTAGATTGATTGTTGTAAATAGGTTACGGAATTGGAAGTAAGAATGATTTTAGAAGCACTTATAGGATTTTCATCCTTAACATTCTTGGTATTTTTGAGATGAGACAAAATAATAGGATTTTCATCTCTTGAGAAGAGAGGTTAATGCCAACATCAGTTTAATTTTAGTGATTAAATTGAATTCTACTAATCAAAATTAAATTTAGTAATTGAATAGAATTTTACTGTAAACTCCTATAATTTATTTTAACTAGAGTAACTTTTACTAAAACAAAGATTTTTATTTATTGTTATTGTACTGGTTTTTGTAGATTTAAAATTTTAAGCATAATAAGATCAAAAAATTAATTAAATGAGTTGAGAAAATTTATGTTCAAAGAGAGATAAAATTCATGGGCAAAAAATGCAAAATGATTTGTGAAATAATAAAAAAAATAACAAAAAATAACGATGCCCTCTAATAAACTAAATATGTATTAATGACACAATTATATACAGAACAATAATCAAAGGCTAAACTTAACGGTCAAAGGCTAAAAACCGTTAAAAGTAGTGTTTTGCAAAGAATTGTATTATATAAGGTAATTTTTTGCAAAAACTTTTAGATACGGTAGTTTTTTTTAAAAGTGTATAAATTAGGTAGTTTCTTATAATTTTGTCAATATTAATATAACCACTAGGGATGGCAACGGGTCGGATCTGGATCGGGTTCATGTGGACCCAGATCCAAATCCGTTTTCAAGAATAGGATCCAAATTCAGACCCGCATCTGCAGGTCCAGTTTTGCAAGACTCAGATCCGAATCCGTGGATACTGCAGATCCAGTACCGAATCCGAGTCCAAAACGGGTCTGACTTATTTTTGCTTTTTTTTTTTTTGTATTTTTAAATGTGTTGAAATTGTAATAAAGCGATATTTATAGACTAATGTTAATAATATATATAATTTCACAATGAATCAACCACTCAACATAAATCAAAAATTACCATTGAACTCAACATAAATCAACCACTCAACATAAATAAAAAATTACCATTGAACTCAATATAAATCAACCACTAAACTCAAATAAATCAACATAAATCTACCACTAACATCAAATAAATAAAAAACTACTCAACGTAAATCAAAAATTAATCAAACAAAGTTAATCAAACTGTTGACGAAGCAATAACATTTCATCAGGAAAATTGAATATTCCGGAAGAAGCAGAAGGTTTGCAAGTTGCAACAATGAAAACCGTTGATGAAGCAAATGCAGTAACTGAAAAGTTAATCAAACAAAAAAATTCAACTTCAAATGCAGTAATTGGAATCCAAGATTTACATTTTAATTAATATATTTGATATAAAAAATAAAAAATAAAATAAAAAGGGTCCTCCAGATCCGCAGTCTGGGTCCGGGTATTTTTCTCAAATTCGGATCCGACCCATATCCGACTGGTCTATATTTTTAGGACCCAAATCCGTGAAAACGGATACGTATCTACGGATTCGGGTCGGGTCCAATACTCATTGCCATCCCTAATTACCACTAATTCCATTATTATTCTGTATATAATTGTGTCATTAATACATATTTAGTTTATTAGAGGGCATCATTATTTTTTTTTATTATGTCACCAATCATTTTGCATTTTTTGCCCATGAATTTTATCTCTCTTTGAACATAAATTTTCTCAACTCATTTAATTAATTTTTTGATCTCATTATGCTTAAAAATAATTAATAATATCATGAATATGAGTAAATTAATGTAAATTAAAAAAAATAAAAATAAAATTCAATTTATTAAAAAATACAAGTAGTACAATGTCATTCTTTTAAAATTTTAAATGTATAAAAACAACTACAATAACAATAAATAAAAATCTTTTTTAGTAAAAGTTACTATAGTTAAAATAAATTATAGGAGCTTTCAGTAATATTCAATTTAATTACTAAAATTTAATTTTGATTGGTAGAATTCAATTTTAATCCTTAAAATTACACTGATGTTGGCATTAACCTCTCTTCTCAAGAGATGAAAATCCTATTATTTTGTCTCATCTCAAAAATACCAAAAATGTTAAGAATGCAGTCCGATCTTGTATTACAGACCGGTCTTTTGATTTAAGACAATGTCTCTTACTTGTATAGACAATAGACACATTATCTATCTTTTCATTGGATTAAGGCTACGCAAGAATGCTAATTCTGTGAACAGTATTTGTTTTATTAGTCATGTATCCTATTAGTGCTTCTAAAATCATTCTTACTTCCAATTTCATAACCTATTTACAACAATCAATCTAATAATAGAAAAAACAAATGACAAGTTAGTGTAAATATCGACTTTCATTGTTCGCTATGAACTTCTTACGAATCTATTCTCGTGAATTAAGAGAAAGGTTCGAAAATCATTCCTTTCGTTCCTGTAAGCAATGCTAAGGTTTCCACATAAGTAACCCCGGAAAGAAAACGAGTATTATTATTCATTCACATTTTTAACTTTCAGCTTGTAACTTCATAAAATTATATGCTACATCACAATCCAATTATTAGAAATACATTGGTCTGCCCAACAAAGAAAACCTTAGCACCATATGGATTGTGCTGTCCCATTACATCAAAAACATTTTGAATCCAAGATTCTAAGCACCATACACTCCATGTGTACTCTTCATCATGCTTTTCCGTTACCCATATGCAGGACGATGATAAAACAACTAACAACTCACCAATGATAAAAAGATTTAAACTCTTACATTCTTTCAGTGGCTCGGGTGCTGCCACATTATTGAATTCTTCTCTATTAAAATCAAAAGAGCGAATAATTCTTGGATAACCTTGAAGAAACCAGTAAACAATCCATCCACAATAAACATATTTGTTACTGGAAAAAGGGGCCTTTAGTGAAGCCCAAGCATCGACATTCATGGGATTGATTTTAATAGTCCAAATGTGATTTCTAAGTGAATAAACTGCCATTTCCGGCTCATACTCATCACATTTAAGCCGATAGACAAGCACCTTATAATCATTACAAGTGGGGGAAAACCCTAAAACATACTTAGTAGATTGAAAGGGAGTAGCAAATGGAGAAGGTGGAAGAATCAGAGATTTTCTGAGAAAGGCGTAAAACAAATACATAACCTTTTGATCACCATATAATCTGAGTAGAAATAACCCATTACATGTTCCATAAATCCATGGTATTAAAGAAAAATCAGCAGAATAAAGAGGACGAACAGCAAGAGTGGTTACTTTCTGACCGTTAGTAATACGCTGTAGGCGGAATCGTCTAGAAGTTTCTCCAATGAGTAAATGGGAAGTTTTGGAATGTTCTTTATTGTAAAGATTTCGATTCTTGGAGATGAAAGAAGGGGAATCGATGTAAGCGCCAAGATGGGCACACAGACCGACATTTTAGTAGGGTTTTGACAGGAAGCCTGGCCAAAATATGGGTTTTCATATGAAATGGAAGATCAGAGAAAGGGAAATAAACGGAAGTGCTGGTATTCATGATTTAATTTCTTCTTTGGGAAACCAGAAAACAAAGTGTCAGAGAAAGGAAGAAGACAAATGGGAAATAATAAAACTGAATTAGAGAATAGATTATCTTTTATTGTTAATTGTGTTCGGGAGAACAAAGAAATAAAAGTGCTTTTTTCTTTTTAACTTGTTCAGAAAGTTTTCATTTGATTTTGGGCCATTATTTAGTTTTTATTTAGTTGCCTCATGATTGCCGGAAATTTAAGCTAAATTAATGGGTGAATAAAATTTTAAATTTTAGATATTAAATTAAGTTAAAATAATAAGAAAGAATAATAAAGATTTGAACATGTGATCAATTGTTATTTTATGATATATACTTTTGTCATCACAGATTTAATATAGGGCATTATTTATTTTTGTTATCTTTTTATTACGTCACCCCCAACTTTGCCTTTCTTAACCTTGGATTTTATCCAACATAAACTCTCTCAACTCATTCAATTAATTATTGATCTCATAGTGTTGCAATAACTTTTACATAATATAGTTTTTTAAAAAGGTATAGATTAGGTGGTTTTTTATAATTTTGCCATTAATATTTTTGTAACTAAGTAGTCATAAGTTCAAACATGTATTCATTCTCGCCAAAATTCAAAACTTTATTTTCCCCATTAAATTTTAACTTAAGTTTTGCCACTATATTTGAAGCAACTAAATGAAAACTAAATAATCGCTAAAATTAATTAAAAAATTAACTAAAGAATATTTTAAAAAACCACTCCTATTTCTTAGTTCTATCCATCTATAATCTATAATCTATCTATAAAATACATTGATAAGAAACGAGTTGGAACACATGTCACACTCTCATTATAAATTTTCCCGCCTATTTTTTATCATTGACATGAAAATTTTTTATACATGACTTCATATCTAAAGAAATAATTAACATATGCAATATTTGTTGATTGACAATAGATATATCTGATCTATTGATACACTATTTTCTTATGTAAACCTATAATTTTTTTTTTATCCTAAATCATAAAGAAAATTAAAAATTGGTTCAATTATATTATAGTAGTATGTATATTCAATTTATATATTTTATGATGCATTTAAAGTTTTTTAATAATCATTCATACACCATAAAAATGTACAAATAAATTAAAATACAATATATTGATTAAAAATCTATAATCTTTCAATGATGGAATCATGATAAAAAAATAATTGACTCTTCTATTGTATGTTAGAATTGCAGTAATTGGAATTTAATAAAAACTATTGACGGAAATTTCTTGACTTAGTTGGATTTTATGATTTCATCAATATAGCTCAACGATAATCAATTTGATAATTTTTTATTGATTGACAATATTTTTTTGTTAATTTTTTCACATATATGTTTTAATATAATTGTATAACAAATTATTTCTTCACTTTGATAATTATATTATTATAAAAAATACAAAGATTTAATAATTAAATTTAAATTCTATATGATTAATATTAAAAAATAATACTAATATAATTATATCAGAAAATATTTATAGTATTTGTACTTTATACGGAAATCTATCTAGTTATATTAGAAAGATAACTTTAAACAAACTAAGGAAAAGCCCCCAATCAACAACAAAAGGTACATCTATTCTTGAACATAAGAATACATGTATGATAGTTCTAATTGCTTTCGCAAAACTAAACCCCATCTCATTTTATGAAGTTAATGTAAATCTATTCTTGAAATAAGTAGTATACTGTATACATCATCTTTGTGTGAGTTGAATTGAGAGAAGAATCAGGAGAAGGTATTAGAAGATAATAATACAAAAATGGGAAAAAAAAATTATAGGATTACTATTTAATGAATTTATTTTTTTGCAAAAAAAAAAACCTCCGTAGGTCCAAATGGATCTCGCATTCGCACGTGAGAGCACTAATAAAATTACAATCGTAACATTTTTTTTTCCGGAATTATAGTAATGCAAAAAAAAAAAAAAAAAAAAAAAGCTAAACATTGTAATTAAGTTATCACATTCCAAATATCAAAGAAAGAAAGAAAAGTACTATCGTAATATTTTCTTCCAAATTATAGTCACTCAAAAAAGAAAAGTTGTCGGATTCTAGTGATAAATTTAATCGGAGATAACCTCTTGAAATATAATTTACTTGTGACTAACCCATTTGAAAAATCAAAACCAACAACCACGAATGGTTTACATTCAAGTTCAGTTGATCCATTTATTGATTTACTCTTTTTTTAAAATAAAATAATTCAATGAGATTATTAGACTGACTCATGTACATCTAGCGTGCTAAAAACACTACTTACAATATTAAATTGATTATTTGTTTTCTGGTTTGCCGATGAAGAAAATCAAGACTAGCACTTCCGTTAAATTCTCTTTTCCTGATCTTCCATCTGAAATAATAATCCACAGTTTGGCTTTGCTTCCTGTCCAAGACCTTGCCATTTTCAGGACTGTGTCCTCATCCTGGCGCGCTTACATCGATCCCCTTATTTCATCTCCAAACATGGAAATCTTTACAATAAAAAACATTCCAAAAATACCCATTTACTGATTGAAGAAACTTCTAGTCCTAGACGATACAGCCTACAGCGTGTTACCAACGGTCAGAAATTAACGACGACTCTTGCTTTTCTTCCTCCTTTACGTACTCATTATTTGATATCATGGATTTATGGAGGCTGTAATGGGTTATTTCTAATGATCTTCCATGGTCCTTCAGATTATAGATGTTTGTGGAATCCCTTTCTCAGAAAATCTTTGGTTCTTCCACATTGTCCATTTTACTCCCTATAATTTTACTCATTATGTTTTAGGGTTTTCCCCCACTTATGACAATTATAGGGTGCTTGTCTATCGGCTTAAACATGATGAGTATGAGCAGGCAATGGCAGTTTATTCACTTAGAAATCACCTTTGGACTATCAAAATCAATCCCATGAATGTCGATGCTTGGACTTCATTAAGGGCCCCTGAAGCTTCTAACAAATGTTTGTTGTAGATGTGTAGTTTACTGGTTTCCTGAAGGTGATACCGAAATTATCTACTCTTTTGATTTTGATACAGAAGAATTCAATACCCTGGCAATATCTGAGCCACTGAAAAAATGTAAGAATTTAGTTCTTTTTACCATCGGTGAGTTGTTAGCTGTTATATCATCATCTTGCATATTGGCCGGTTATGGAAAAGCATGATGGGGAGTACACATGGAGGGAATGGTGTTCAGAATCGTGGATTAAAAACTTTTTTGATATAAAGGAAAAGAAAAGATTTGAAGAGCTATTTCCAGTTAGTCTTAAGGTTTTCTTTATTGAGTAGAGCAATACATTTTTAATCATTTGGTTTTAGAGTGGAATAAAATTTTATGAAGTTCCAAGCCAAAAGTTAGAAATGTTGGCGAATAGACATGCTGATTCTCGTTTATGGGGTGCTTATGTGGAGATCTTAGCGTTGATTACAGGAACGGAAGAGATGATGTTCACACGTTATCCTTAATTGACACGAATTGATTCATAAGAACTCAGGGCTACAATGAAAGTCTATATTTTCACTAATCTATCTTTTGTTTTGTCCATTAATTATAAGACATTATATTGGTTGTTGTAAATAGGCTATGGAATTGAAAGTAAGAATGATTTTAGAAGAATTTGATGTATGACTAATAAATCAATATTGTTAATAGAATTAGCCATTTTATTTTGTTAACGCCAATGAATTTCTGGTGTTGTCGAAACTGAAATGCATGACAGTGCATCCTTAGCGTTCTTGTGGTGACACAAAATATGTGAGCATTTAACAAATATTTCAGCTAACTAGAAATAACAACAAATTAACAATATTGGTTAATCATAAGCGACTCTTTAAGGTAGGATTGTCCTATTATATTTGATAATAATTAGGAAACTGGAGATCAAATATAATTAGGAAAATATAGTTTTCTTAATTATGTAGTTTTCTAAAGTGTTCTAGTAATATATTTTCATAAACTTATGAATTTAGGGTTTTTGGTACTCCTATAAATACGTATGTAAGGTTGTTCGTGTTTCCCCAAATTTGAGATAGAGTATATGAGATTAATGAGTGTTCTCATTAATTGTGAAAGTATTTGAGACTTCTCAAACAGTCTTGAATTGTTTGTCGTTGATAATAATATAATGGTAAAAGAGTTCTTTCACTTAAAATTATAAATTTTTTAAATTTGCGTGCCATATTTTTGTATTATCTAATTTTAAGTATTTGTTGTTTTTATTCCTTATCACCTTTGGTCTTGTTGTTTGTGTCATCTGTATACAAGTTCCTCACAAGTGAAGGTGGAGGCACTTGATGTATTGGCAATAGAATATTGCCACATATAACAAGATTAATTCTCTCTACTCGTTCTCTTCAACGTACATAAGTCACCGCTAGGCTCCGACCCCTCACAAGTTAATGTGGTGGTTTATGGTTAAGAGTACATCAGATGACAATAGGTCAAAATCGAATCATATTATGCATACTTTAATTTTGCTACAATTAAAAGTCGGACTTTTTAACCTCCACCTCCAACTCATACTTGGATTTTATGTCCTCTAACTCAAATTCCCGAACCTCCAACGAGATCAAATTAGGATATATTTTTCAAAAAAATTTAAATTTGTCAATAAGTTTACTTTCGTAAAATAATGTCATTCAAATTGGTTATGATTGCCTAAATTCGACTTAACAAAAATATAGTTTGACCAATTCAACTTAATAAATCAAATATACTCACTACAAAAAAGTTGTTTCCTCCCACGTTTAAAAATGTTACTGTCCACGCTTATATGTGAGGCTAAAGTAATTCCCCACGTTTAAGTAAGTGTGGGGAAAATTTATGAGGGGAAATGCACTTTCAGCCTCACTTATAAACATGGAGACATTATCCTCACTTATAAGCGTGGGAAAATTAATTACATTTTTATTGATTTATAAATTGTTTTTTCACACTTATAAGTGACGATATTTTAGATGATAACTACTTTTTAAACTAATTTTAGGGAGAAATTTTATACTACTCTTTTTTTATTATTGTTTTTCTATTATAGTAATTATTATATTGCTAATAACTAATTTTATACTTTTTAAATTATTAGTGTTAATAATTGTTATATTAATTAACAAAGCTAAATAAATGATGCATTTTATTTCAATATATATATAAGATTTTGGTACTTGTGATTGTTGTATTCATTCTTTGATGGCCACCTAAAACAAATAAGAGAAAAATAAATTATTATTATATTAATTAACAAAGCTAATTTTATACTTTTGGATGCTTGTATTTGGTACTTGTGATTGTCGTATTCATTCCTTGATGGCCACCTAAAACAAAAAGTAATAATTTAATTTTTAAGTTTCGTTACAAAGTATATATATATAGCGCATGTGTATTCATCAAACGATCTCAAGTCGGTTTCGTAATAATTGCTGTGTATTTAGATGACTTAAATCTGATTGGAACCCCAAGAGAAATTGAGATACCAGCTGAATATTTGATGAAAGAATTTGAGATGAAGGATTTAGGAAAAACTAAATTCTGTCTTGGTCTACAAATTGAACATTTAAAAAGTGGAATATTTGTCCATCAGAGCAATTATACTGAGAAAGTTTTGAAACGATTTTACATGGACAAGGCTCATCCACTAAGTTCCCCAATGGTGGTACGATCACTAAATATAAAAGATGACCCATTCCGCCCATAAGAAGAATACGAAGAAATTTTAGGCCCGGAAGTGCCATACTTGAGTGCCATTAGTGCTTTAATGTACTTAGCAAATAATACAAGACCTGATATAGCATTTTCTTTAAATTTATTAGCTAGGTATAGCAATTCCCCAATAGAAAGACATTGAAATGGGATAAAACATCTATTTCGGTACCTAAAGGGAACTATAGACCTTGGATTATTTTTCCAGTCAGGAAATGATGCTATACTCACTGGATATGCTGATGCAGGTATCTATCTGATCCACATATGGCCAAGTCACAAACTGGATATGTATTTACATATGCAGGAACCGTAATATCTTGGAAATCAACAAAACAAACTCTAACGGCTACATCCTCAAATCATGCAGAACTAATAGCTTTATACGAAGCCAGCCAAGAGTGTGTATGGTTGAGATCCATGATCGGCCAACTCCAAAGGGATTGTGGCTTAAACGATACAACTAGGGCACCAACTACAATTTATGAAGATAATGATGCATGTATCAACCAACTCAGAGAAGGATAAATCAGGGGAGACAGAACAAAACACTTGTCACCTAATAAATTATTCTTCGCACATGATCTACAGAGAGATAAAAAGGTGAAAGTTCAAGAAATTCAATCCAGTGAAAACCCCGCTGATTTATTCACAAAGTCACTCCCGTCAAAGCAATTCGAGTATTTGGTACGCTAGATTGGGATGTGCCGATTTCGAGACATATGTTAACTTCAGGGGGAGAAATATGCTCACTGTACTCTTTTTTCCTTTGATCAGTTCTTTTTATCCTACTGGGTTTTTTTTCTGAGAAAGGTTTTTAATGAGGCAGTTTTAGGATTATGAATGTCATAATAAAACTTCCACATATATGTAATGCATTCAAGGGGAAGTGTTGTGATTGACATAACCACACAATGAATGCATTGTCATGTGGATTTATCTATCCCTTGCAATAGTACTACATTTGTTGTTTTTCCCTTATCCTTGTGCTATATATATGTGTAAGGTAGTGTAGTATTGGGTTACAATTTGAAAACGAAATACAAGAGAAACTGATATAAGTTTATCCTTTATACTACTTTTCTCCTTATATTCTCCCTACCTTTTTAACAATATATATATATATATATATATATATATATATATATATATATATATATATATATATATATATATATATATATATATATATATATATATATATATATATATATATATATATATATATATATATATATATATATATATATATATATATATATATATATATATATATATATATATATATATATATATACAACAATAAATATGAACGAAACTTACTTGTTTCTCCATCCTTTGTAATTTGACGCACAACAACTTATCTAAGATTTGTGCATTAGCTTTTTTTTCTCTTATTTATTGCCTAAATTATAAAAATGACGATTAAAATCATCAATGCAAACAAAATAACTAGATTAACTAAGCAAATAGTATTAACGAAGCAACTTAGAGCAATTAGTATTAAACTAAACAAATAGTAATAATTAAGTAACTTAGAACAACAAGCATTTAGAACAGGCCTAGTATCAACTAAGCAACTTCGAATTTGTACAGTCTTTGTAGGAAATCAGTAGGAAATCAAATAAAATCAGAAATATTCTTTAGAGATCAGCATATTGTATTTTAGGCAGTATATTATTCAACCCTTATTTCATTCCTAAATTAGATTAAGAATGTAATTATATAATACATGTAAATACTCAGAATAGAAGAATGAATTAAGCCTTTTGACAACCAAAAACGCTTCTATACAAAATCACATGGTATCAGAGCCTTAGGGTTCAGATCCAGAAAACCCATAAACCTTTGAAGGACTCATCATCTACCTTCTTACCTACAATGGCAGACGAAAACCAAAACACAAACCAGCAGCTCATTTCAGTTGCTCAAATGGAACAAATGTTCCAATATTTCCAGCAATTAAACAAACAAACCAATTCCACAAACGAACCACAAACAACTGACTTACGGGTCGCAAAAAAACTAACATATCACAATTACACCAAATGGTGTAAACTTATTCAAATCGCTATCGAGGGCAGAGGACATCTCAGTCACATCATCGACGTACCTCCCGAGCCCACAGCCTTAAATTACATACAATGGAAACAAAGGGACTCAGTAGTTTTATCTTGGATTATATCCAATATCGATTCAGACCTAGTAAATTAATTTCTTGATTACACTACGGCGTGGGAACTCTGGAAAGGGATCGAAACACTCTTAAACAGTGGAAGGGATGAATTGCAAATTTTTGACCTTAGTAGTAAAGCAGCAAACCTTAAACAAGAAAATGACACAATCGAAATGTATTACGGCAAGCTTAACACACTCTGGAAAGAAATAGATCGACGGATGCCAAATCCGATGAAATGTTCTGCAGATATCACAACATTCAATTCATTCATCCAGAGACAACGGCTTTATCAGTTTTTGGCCGGCATAAATGACAGTCTAGATGCAGAAAGGAGACAAATACTAAATCAAGACCCTTTACCAACTATTGAAATGGCGTATGCTATGATTCGTCGAGAATTAGCACGACGTGGTATCATGAGTACCACCTCATCATTAGGAGGAAATCCTTCAGAGATTGGTAAGGGGCTTGCAATCAGAGGCCGGTCAGAAGCTTCACTTCGGCGTGATAATGGAGATCGGACATACCTCAAGTGCACCCATTGTGGCAGTTCAAAGCATACAAAAGAGGGGTGTTTCAAGCTGATTGGGTACCCGGAATGGTGGGAAGAACACAAGCTTCGAAGAGCCGCCACCAAGGCCACGGCTTCCCGTACCGGTGGCAAGGCTAATCTAGCCACTGATCTCTCCAGTCACCGGCAAACACCAACTGAGAACACCATCAATGTCCAAGATCCGACAGGTAATACAAGTGGTAAGAACAATTGCAGTGAACAGCCCAGAAATCATGAAAGCAAGGAAGAGTCTAGAAGGGACTCGAGTAGTGAAGAAGAAACCAGAAGCAAAGAGAAGGACGGAGGAAGAGAGAGAAAATGGGAGGAGAAACTTGCCCTAAATACTCCTTTTTATAGGGAGTGTAAACCTAAACCCTTATCCTTACCCAAGCCCACTCATTTAAACGGCCCACATAATAAACCCAATTCCAAAGGTTTATTTTGTGAAAAAGGGAATAATTTTACGTGGATTTTTGATTGTGGGGCAACTGATACAATGACCTATGACCCAAGTGATCTCATATCTCAAAAACAGACCTCTCGTCATAAAATTCAAACTACAAGTGGTGATTTTGTTAATGTTACTAAAGCTGGATCGGTTGCCATTTCCCCTTCTCTACAACTTAATAATTGTCTTTTAATTCCGAAATTAACACATAAACTTCTGTCTATTAGTCAGTTAACCAAGGAATTACATAGTACTGTTCTCATGACCTCTACTGGTTGTACTGTGCAGGATGCTCAAACAGGAGCGATCATTGGGCGTGGTACTGAGAGAGGAGGAGTATACTATGTGGATGAGGCTGGTCACAAAGGTCATACATCGCTTGCTCGTCGATCTTCTGATCACCAACTACGAATGTGGCATAGACGTCTTGGACATCCTTCAGTGGGTTATTTGAAACGTCTTTTTCCATCCCTTCATAGTTGTAATAATTCTTTGGACTGTGAATCCTGTGTGTTAGCTAAAAGTCATAAACATTCCTATTTTCCTAGCTTATCCCGGACTCATGAACCTTTTATGTTGTTACATTCTGATGTGTGGGGCCCCGCTCCTGGTTTTAACTCTCAGGGTTTCTCATACTTTGTTATCTTTATTGATGACTGCACTCGCATGAGTTGGCTTTATTTTTTAAAACACAAATCTGAAGTCTTTGATGTGTTTGTTACCTTCTATAACATGATTGTTACTCAGTTCCATACTCACCCTCAAATCCTTAGATCAGATAATGGGGGGGAATATGTTAATCTAAACATGAAACAGTTTGCTAATGATCATGGCCTTATACACCAAACTACATGTCCTAATACTCCCCAACAAATTGGTGTGGCTGAGCGGAAAAATAGAACCCTTCTTGAGATTACTCGGGCTCTCATGCTTGAATATCGGGTTCCTGCATCTTATTGGCCAGAAGCCCTTGCCACCGCCAACTACCTCACCAATCGTCTTCCCACCAAAGCTCTAAACTTCCAGACTCCCATTAATGCTCTTAAAACACATCATGAAGTCCCATCTTCTCATTCTCTTCTTCCTCGGGTTTTTGGGTGTGTTGTGTATGTTCATTTACCCGTACGAAGTCGTAGCAAACTTGAACCCCGGGTTGTCAAATGTGTTTTCTTGGGATATGGCACTACACAAAAGGGATATCGTTGCTTTGATCCCATTTCTCACCGGATGTATGTGACTTTAGATTGTGAGTTCTTTGAGGATTCGTATTATTTTGCCCCGCTTCGATCTCAGGGGGAGAACCGTAGTGAGGATCTAAGCTGGCTCATAAGTCCTAGTAGGATAGATCCAAAAGAGCAAGTAGGTTACACCACCGACACTGCCTCTGAAACTCTTAAAAATCTTACTCTCAAGTCCACTCCTGCTCCTGAGCATCCTGATTCTTCTGAATCACCTGAGGTAATGGGTAATACTTCTGATAATATGATAGTTGGTAATGAAGATACAGAATCCGATGTTGAAACTAACAATGATCAAAATGTTGAGATGTCTAACAGGTATGAATTACCTCCGAGAATAACAAGGGGTGTTCCTCCAAAGAGGTATGATCCAGAATATGAAGCAAAACGATCTCGATATCCCACAGACAAAAACAATGTTGAATCTTTAGCTCAGATAGCATTAGCCTTTAACACATCTCTGTACTCCAATAAGATACCCAGAAATGTGGAAGAGGCTCTTCAAGATCCTAAGTGGAAGAAGGCAATGGAGGAGGAAATATCTGCACTTCTCAAGAATGAGACTTGGGAAAAATGTGAGCTACCCAAAGGGAAAAAGGCAGTAGGGTGCAAATGGGTGTTTACTATCAAATATCATGCAGATGGAACTATTGAGCGTTACAAAGCACGGCTTGTGGCAAAGGGATATACTCAAACATACGGTGTTGACTACTCTGAGACTTTCTCACCAGTAGCCAAAATTGATACCATCCGGGTCCTTTTTTCGATAGCAGCAAATAAAAATTGGCCCTTACACCAATTTGATGTAAAAAATGCTTTCTTACATGGTGAACTAGAAGAAGAAGTGTACATGAAACCTCCTCCAGGATTCTCAGAAACATACAACATAAAAGAGGGGTGTAGACTCAAGAAAGCACTATATGGTCTCAAACAATCTCCTCGTGCATGGTTTGGGAAGTTTACATCTGCAATGAAGAAGTTTGGGTATACACAAAGTAATTCATATCACACATTGTTTCTTAAGAAAAGAAAAGATCGGATTACATGTCTAATCATCTATGTGGATGATATGGTGATCACAGGTGATGATACAGATGAGATACAGATATTGAAAGAAAGACTGTTAGGAGAATTTGATATGAAAGACTTGGGAAACCTAAAATACTTTCTTGGCATTGAAGTTTTACGATCAAAAAGGGGAATCTTCATTAGCCAAAGAAAATACATTCTAGATCTCTTGGCAGAAACCGGCATGCTTGATTGTAAACCTGCAGATACACCCATTACAACAAACCATGGGTTACAGATAATTGAAGGAGAAAAGTCTACAGATCATGACCGATACAGGAGATTGGTAGGAAAACTCATTTATCTCTCACATACTAGACCAGATATCGCATATGCAGTAGGCGTAGTTAGCAGATTCATGCACAAACCACAAGTTCATCATATGACTGCTGTTATGCGAATACTGAGATATCTGAAGAAAACCAACAGTAGGGGACTTCTGTTTCGAAAGAATGATAATTTGGATCTCCTAGCTTATACCGATGCAGATTGGGCTGGTGATAGAGACGACATAAAATCAACTTCAGGATACTTTACCCTAGTTGGAGGAAATCTTGTCACTTGGAAGAGTAAGAAACAAAAGGTAGTAGCACTGTCTAGTGCAGAAGCAGAGTTCCGGGGAATCGCAAAAGATATCACTGAAATTCTATGGATCAGGAGACTTCTTGGGGAATTAACCTTTCCACAGAAAAGACCATGTAAAATATTCTGTGATAATCAAGCAGCCATCAGCATCTCCAGTAATCCCGTACAACATGATCGAACAAAGCACGTGGAGATTGATCGACACTTCATCAAAGAAAAACTTGAGAAAGGTGTTATCGATCCACAGTTCGTTCGGTCTAAAGCACAACTTGCAGATATTCTCACCAAAGCTGTTTCTACAGAAACTTTCAACAGCACCATATGCAAGTTAGGTCTCGCTGAATCCTACGACCTAACTTGAGGGGGAGTGTAGGAAATCAGTAGGAAATCAAATAAAATCAGAAATATTCTTTAGAGATCAGCATATTGTATTTTAGGCAATATATTATTCAGCCCTTATTTCATTCCTAAATTAGATTAAGAATGTAATTATATAATACATGTAAATACTCAGAATAGAAGAATGAATTAAGCCTTTTGACAACCAAAAACGCTTCTATACAAAATCACAGTCTTACTAAGCAACTAGTATTAACTAAGCAGCTTAGAACAACAAGTACTAACTAAGCAACTTCAAACTTATAATACCACAAGCATTAACTAATTAGTAATTAGTAACTAAGTAACTAATATAGAACTACTACACAGTCAACAACATACTACTCTAACAGCAGCAGATCAACACATCAGATCAGCTTTAGATTTCAATCAAACAAATTTACTGATTTTTATATGTTTGAGATATGAAATAATTTATATCATCTTTAATTAGGATTAATCATAGTCAATCTATGATGATTAATAAAGATCAAAGTCTAATTTGTCTTTTATACTGCCTCTTTGGAGCCCACTGTCCTATTACAAAGCTGATCAACACAGTTAAAAGGTTCAAATCATGAGCTAATTGCACCGATCGACGCAGTTCAATAGCACAACGAAAATGCTTCGATGTGCATATATAACAACTTGTGTAACCTCGATGCCAAAATGATCAAAAATTTAAAATGCGCATAAAATTCAATGTAAACTTCAAAATGACGCAAAATTTCACACAATAGTCTAAATAAAACATCAAATTCTGAAAATATTATGCGAAAAAAGTACGAAAATGTCACTATGTTATAAATTAATGTGTGCAACATACTATCCACTAAGCTAAGGAAGCATGATGAGATCTATCAAAACCAAGGGTAACCCTTCTCCTGTATTCAAAATCAAAGTCTAATATCAGTTTAATATTATGACGAGAATATAAGACAATGCTGCAAACAATTGGTTAAAACATTATTACAAGCTCGATCAAGTTGATGATACTTACATAAAGAGTAACTATTGCATTAGGATTTTGTCCACGGCATAAACTTTTATCCTTCTATGTATTTCTCTCACGACCTAAATAAAAAGAAAATATACAAAAAAAATCGATAAACGGATGTAAAAAAATCGATAAACTTTCATCTTAAATTCCCAAGAGCATAAAACAGACCACGAACACAAACATGATGATCAACCGTTGGAATTGGTTCATCTGCTATGCTTCTTGTGATAAATGAGACACAAAGAGCATCATGTACATGACCGTTAAAATCACGACACTTCATAAGCAAGTATAAAGAGAACTAAACATAAAGAAATTTCTAATTTCTAAATAACAAAAAGGGTGTAAACAGGCACCCACACTATCTGACCTAAGCAAATAGAACAACTATACAAAGAAAAAAAGGGATTAGCATGTATTGATGAAGCAGGCAGTGATGCAAAAGTAAGAAATTGTTCCAAACAAGTAGTTGTGCAACTACAAAACTAAACCTATTCCGAAAAGGGGCAATAATGAAAAGCAGAAAAGGGCTTGCTATATATATGTAAAGCACTCAAAGCAATTCCACAAGTTTTACAGAAATTAAGCCTTTTGGTTCTCAAACAATGCCTTAATATTGAACCTTCTATTAGGGCAGATAGGCAATTTTAGGGCAGAATTTGGTATATGAGGTTAACAGGGGAAGATAGGCGAGGGAGATGAAGCGTTTAGTGTCCAATTTTTTCTCACACCAAAATCAGTAAACATTTGAGTTTATTTCATTTTAATTAGGCTAACCCATGCTTATAAGCGTGGGTAATTATATTTATAGCCACGGTTATAGTGTGGCTAAATTATAACCAAATTTCGTATGTTTGTCTAGTTATGCATCTCCCCACACTTATTAGTGAGGATAATATTCCCACACTTAATACTCGTGGCTAAATGCAAATATTTTACCACACATTACTAAGTGTGTGTAAATAAATGTGGATCTACGCAACTTTTTTTGTAATGACTATGATTTGCCAAAATTTTACTGAATTAATAACAAATCTCAAACTCATAACGATGATTTCTTTTGATTAAGCACAACAATGTATAAACAATTTAAGTCTCAAAGAAGATCCTCTTTGATGGGACAATAACCCAACCACCAATGACATAACACCCATGTAATGGTCAAAATAGACACATTTATTATTAGATGTTAATCTAGAAAAATCTATGTAAAAAATCTAAACAAGAAACTTGTAGAACATGTTTCTAGAATATTGTTAGTAAAATCTTAGGAAAAATCTAGAATTAGCAACCTAGAATAATCTCAAGAATTATCTAGATATGAATATAATTTGCTAGAAAGTGTACAACACTCTAAGCTTAGCTAGAATAGTCTAGAAACTAGGAGCTTGACTTACCAAGGCTATAAATAGCCACTTCTTTTACTTTGGAAATGTAAGTAATGTAAGCTATATTCACTTACAATTCAAAATATTGTCCAACTCATCTTTACTCCTCCCCTAACTTGCAACAATAATCCACTAACTTCCGCATATTAATTCTAACATTTGGTATCAAGAGCCAATTTAATCCAAAGCCTCTATTTTTTATCATCCATCTTCTAACCGTCATATCAACATTATATTAACTCCACATAAAAAAATATAGAATGGCCTCCTCTACAAACTCAAACACAAACACAAACATTTTTAATCCCCAAGTTAATTGGGTACCTATATTTAAAGGGGAGAAATTTGATCAATGGAGTATGCAAATGAAATCAATCTTCATCACCCAATATATTTGGGAAATTATTGAAGATGGCTACGAGAAACCCAAAGATGCCAATGAAGAGGCTTCTTGGGATGCCTCAAAGAGAGGCCAATATAAACAAAACATAAGAAGGGATCATTATGCCCTTTCCATAACTTATCGTGGGATAGATGAAACAATACTTCATACAATCATGGCCGCTACAACAGCAAAGGAGGCGTGGAGTATCCTGGAGACAAAATATAGAGGCTCAGAAAAGATAATACTCTTTAAACTTCAATCTTTGTGGGGTCAATTTGATAGCTTACAAATGACAGATAATGAATCAATTCAATCCTATGTTTATCGAGTCTCAAGTATTGTTAATCAAATTCGATCTAATGGAGACACAATTAAAGATGTTAAAATAATTCGAAAAATACTACGAACTCTTACAAAAAAATTCGATCACATAGTGGCTGCTATAGAAGAGTCTAATAAAGATTTAAGATTGCTCAATATGACTGAGCTAATGGCTCTCTATTGGCTCATGAAGAAAGAATGCGTAGATTTGATGAGCAGTCGGTAGAACAAGCCTTTCAGGCTAAACTAAAATTTTCTAATGGAGAAAATAAAAATTGCCATGAAAATAATTTTCAACCAAAAAAGAAAACTTTTAATAACCGTGGTCGGGAAAGAGGAAATTATAAAAACCAAGGGAGCCGAGATAATAACTCTTTTTGCGTAAGAAAAATGGCCATAACACAAGAGACTGTCGGTACAAATGTAAAAGATATACACAACATTCTCATTTTGAAAAAGATTATTATTTCCGGAAAAAAGAAGAGCCCAAGTTTGTAGAAAATAATAACTCTAATGATTAATTATTTTATACTTGTTTAAATGCTCAAGAAGAGCAAAATGACACATGGTACATTGATAGTGGTTGTTCCAACCACATGACCGGAAATAAAAATTTCTTTATCACTCTTGATGAAAATATAAAATCACAAATAACTCTTGGTGATGGGAGTAATCAGGAAGTTTTCGGAAAGGGAACAATTGTTGTTAAAACAAAAAATGGCTCCTCTAAATTCATCCCCGACGTCTATTATGTCCCTGGGCTAGCATAAAATTTGTTAAGTGTGGGTCAGTTAGTCCAAAAAGGCTATATGGTAAAATTTGATAATAATCAATGCCATATATATGAAAAGAAAAAGGGGCAATTAATCACTACCACTAAAATGGCTCCAAATAAAATTTTTCCACTTAAAATGCAATTGGAGTCTAATATTGCCCTAAGTACAATGGTGAATGAATCCGAATTGTGGCATTTGAGATTCGGACATTTAAATTTTGACAGTTTAAAACTGTTAAAAAATAGAGAAATGGTGATTGGGCTACCACCAATCACTAATGAAAAGAAAATTTGTGAGGGTTGTATCTATGGCAAAATGCATAGATCACCATTCCCAACCTCATCTTGGAGGGCTAAAGCTCCATTAAAGCTTGTCCATGCTGATATATGGGGTCCTACCAGGAATCCATCTCTTGGCGGAAAAAGATATTTTCTGTTGATTGTGGATGATTTTTTACGCATGATGTGGGTGTATTTCTTGGAGAAAAAATCAGAACCATTATCCCACTTCATGCAATTTAAAGCCCTAACAGAAAAACAAAGTGGGCATTCAATAAAGGTTCTAAGAACTGATCGTGGGGGAGAATTCACAAGCAATGAATTCAACAAATTCTGTAAACAACACGACATCAAAAAGGAGCTCACAGTCAGACACACACCACAACAAAATGGTGTTGCAGAAAGGAGAAACAGGACAATTGCTGAAATGGCTCGGAGTATGATGCAAGGAAAAAAATCTGCCTAAACATTTTTGGGCAGAAGCTGTCCACACAGCTATTTACATACTTAACAGGTCTCCCACAAAAGCGGTAAGAAGCATGACGCCGTATGAAGCTTGGCACAAAAGAAAGCCAAGGGTTGAGCACCTCAAAGTTTTCGGGTGCATTGCATATGCCCACGTCCCGAAGGAGAATCGGGATAAGCTAGACGGAAAAGGAGAAAAAAGTATCTTCATTGGATACAGTGACGAGTCTAAAGGATGACGAGTCTAAAGGATATCGTCTCTATCAGCCTGAATCCAATGAGTTGATCATCTCCAGAGATGTCATATTCAATGAAGGAGCACAGTGGCAATGGAACAAGAGCAGTCCAGAAGTTCACAATCCAGAAGTTCCAGTGACAGTCATTCCACCTCCAAGCCCAGACCAAGGCGAAGGCACAAGCAGGCTAAGATCAACACCAAACAGCCCAAGATCACCACCAAGCAGCCCTAGATCACCATCAAGCTCGAGTCCAACACCAGAATCAAGTCCAACACAAGAAGTTCGACGATCACAAAGACCCAGACGTCCTCCAGCCTACTTGGATAAATATCAGTGTAATCATGCTATCATGTCTCTCATTGCCAACGAACCACAAGGCTTCCAACAGGCAGCACAAGAAGAGGAATGGATTGACGCCATGAATGAAGAAATCAAGATGATCGAGAAGAACCGCACATGGGAGCTTGTTGACAAGCCTCGAGACAAAGAAATAATAGGCCTCAAATGGGTCTATAAGATCAAATACAATGAAGATGGCTCCATTCAAAAGTACAAGGCTCTCCTAGTTGCAAAAGGCTATTCACAACAACCCGGAGTTGATTTCAACGACACATATGCTTCAGTTGTTCGAATGGAGACAATCAGGTCAGTCCTTGCACTCGCAGCTCAACTTAAATTACAAGTTTTTCAATTAGATATCAAATCTGCTTTTCTTAATGGCGAGTTAAACGAAGAAGTATATGTTGAGCAACCGCAAGGATATGTAATCGAAGGCAAGGAAGAAAAGGCGTATCGCCTTCGAAAGGCCCTTTATGGGCTCAAGCAGGCTCCTCGTGCATGGAATAGCAATATTGATGGCTATCTTATTCAAAAAGGGTTTACAAAAAGCCCAAGTGAGCCATCACTTTACATCAAGACACAAGAGCCACATGATTTTCTCATCTTGTGCCTTTATGTAGACGATCTCATTTATATGGGCACTAACTCAAAAATGATCGAAGATTTCAAGAAAGCAATGATGTCGGAATATGAGATGACCGACCTTGGAGCTATGAAATACTTCCTTGGCATGCAAGTTAAGCAAGGTCCAGGAAGAATTTTTCTCTCACAGGAGAAATATGTTGAAGATATGCTCAAAAATTTTCAACATGAGCGATTGCAAGCCAATGACGACACCAATGGCTACGAATGAGAAACTTTCTAAATATGATGGAAAGGAGAAAGTAGACGCATCGCTCTATCGTAGCATGGTCGGATCTCTCATCTATCTCACAAACACAAGACCAGACATCGTTCATGCAGTCAGCATCATCTCAAGGTTTATGAGTGAGCCAAGCAAAGCTCACTTAGCAGCAGCCAAGAGGATACTCAAGTATATTAAAGGAACAAAAAGCTATGGGATAATGTACGAGTCCGAAGCAGACTACAAGCTCATAGGCTACACGGATAGTGACTGGGCAGGAAGCATCGACGATCGAAGAAGTACGAGTGGATACGTGTTCCAGCTAGGGTCCAAGTCTATCTCATGGTCATCAAAGAAACAAGCTACGGTAGCACTATCATCATCAGAAGCAGAATACATATCAGCTACAAGCGCGGCATGTGAAGCAGTATGGCTAAGAAAAAATGGCTAAGAAGAATCCTAAAAGATCTACAACAAAAGACAGAAGATGCAACTACCATCTATTGTGACAATATGTCAGCAATATCCATGACAAAGAATCCAGTCTTCCATAGTCGCACAAAGCATATTGAGATACGACACCACTTCATTCGAGAATTGGTCGAGAAACAAGAGATCGAGCTACAATTCTGCAAGACAGGGGAGCAACTCGCAGACATATTTACCAAGGCACTTCCAACGGAAAAGTTCATCGAATTTAGAAGACAGCTTGGAATTCAAGATTTTTCAGATTAAGGGGGAGTATTAGATGTTAATCTAAAAAAATCTATGTAAAAAATCTAAACAAGAAACTTGTAGAACATGTTTCTAGAATATTGTTAGTAAAATCTTAGGAAAAATCTAGAATTAGCAACCTAGAATAATCTCAAGAATTATCTAGATATGAATATAATATGCTAGAAAGTGTATAACACTCTAAGCTTAGCTAGAATAGTCTAGAAACTAGGAGCTTGACTTACCAAGGCTATAAATAGCCACTTCTTGTACTTTGGAAATGTAAGTAATGTAAGCTATATTCACTTACAATTCAAAATATTGTCCAACTCATCTTTACTCCTCCCCTAACTTGCAACAATAACCCACTAACTTCTGCATATTAATTCTAACATTTATCTGTTAAAAACAATCTTATAGTTACAAATTTTTCTCATACGAGCAACAACCTGTTTTGAGCTTACTTTGTTCGTTTTGTTTTTGCCTTGGAAATTAAGACTTGATATTTGTTTTGTCTCCCTATATATATATATATATATATATATATATATATATATATATATATATATATATATATATATATATATATATATATATATATATATATATATATATATTGTACAAGGGATTTTTCCTTAACATACTTAAAATTCCAACATAAGAAAACTTACTAAATAATTTATATCTACATACACTTATTTGCTCACGCTTAAATAAGTGGGGGAAGATAATTGACTTATGTTACATTAAACTATGTTTATTTAGTGTGCTGATAATTAACCTCACTTAACATGTGTGGAAAAATATGCTTAAGACAAATATTATTATTTGTGCTAAAATTACACAAATATAAGTTATATAAGTGTGGCTATAAACACAAATTAACAGCGCTTATAAGCTTGCAGTGTTTGATCCCCTCTTCATCATCATTAAAATTTACACACGCTTATGAATCTATGAGCATCCTGTCTTCATCATCATTAAAAATTACTTAATTACAGAAAAAAAAGAAAAAAAAAAAGAAAAAAAGAAAAGCTTAATTAACATTGTAATCATGTTGCCAGATTTCAATGGCTATTTTGACTTGAGATAACCCACTAATATAGAATTTACTTTTGACTAACCCATTTGAAAATCAAAATTGACGAGCACGAATGGTTTAGTTTAAGTTTAGTTTTCAGAGTATTGATTTACCAAAATTCTTAAATAAGATGGTCTTATTGTGAGATTAGGGGTGTACAAAAATATTTGATGCGAATTATTCGATCCGCAATATCCGAAAAACCAGATAACTGGGTGTCCGATTTTTAAATCGGATCCAGATCAACATATTGGCAAAACCAGATATTTTCGGATATTCTATTTTCTACTTTTATATTATTTTTGATTTTTTATTTTTAAAATTTATAAATATTTTTTCATAAATTTTTTTTGCTTTGGTTATTAAATTTACTACTATGTACAATTCCCAATTATAACTAAGTTGTACAATTCCCAATTACATTCTAAGTTTAGATAATTAAGCTTTTTTCTTGATGGTTAAAAAAAAGCTTGATTATAGAAAAAAAACGAAGTGAGCTTAATTAAAAAAAAAAAAATTTTGACAGTCTCATACAAGACGACCACATTTATTTATACTCCTCCATCTCTTATTCAGTTTCGTTTTTTGGCGGGAAAAACAATTTTTCCGTAATACTTTATACAAAATTGTTTGTTTGTATCATGATCAGTTGTATACAAAATTTTCCTTATTATGATATTTGTTTCTTTCTTGGCCATTTAATCCCATTCGTCCTTCTATCTTTCTTTCTTTCTTTCTCTGATATTTGTCTTCTAGTTTGCTTAGGAACAAAATCATGAATAACACTTCCCTTTATCTTCCATTTGATATATGGACCCAAATTTTTGCTTTGCTTTCTGTCGAAACTCTAGTGAGATGCCGGGCTGTGTGCGCATCTTGGCGCGCTTACATCGAATCCCCTTCTTTCATCTCCAAGCATCGCAATCTTTACAATAAACACCATTTAATTTTAGGTTATTCTACACGATTAGACCTACATCGTGTCACCAACGGTCGGAGATTTACCACTCTTGCTTTTCTTCCTCCTTTTTCTGCTCATGTTTTCATACCATGGATTTATGGAGGCTGCAATGGGTTATTTCTAATCACCTTAAATTTTGATCAAGATTATATATGTTTGTGGAATCCCTTTCTCAGAAAATCTTTGATTCTTCCACCTTGTCCAATTGTTTCTCGCTTTCAATCTGTTCATTATGTTATAGGATTTTCCACCTCTTGTGATGATTATAAGGTGCTTGCCTATCGTACCAAGTATAAACCGGCAATGGCAGTTTATTCACTTAGAAACCACATTTGGACTATTAAAATCAATCCCATGAATGCCGATGCTTGGACTTCATTAAGGACCCCTTTTTCTCGTAACAAATATGTTTATTGTGGATGGATGATTTACTGGTTTACTGAAAGTGATCCCGGAATTATCCGCTCTTTTGATTTTAATTTGGAAGAATTCAATAACCTGGCAGTACCTGAGCCGCTAAAAGAATGTAAGATGTTAGTTCTTTTCGCCATCGATGAGTTGTTAGCTGTTATGTCATCGTCTTGCATATGGATTTTGGAAAAGTATGATGGAGAGTACACATGGAGGGAACGGTGTTCGGAATCTTGGATTAAAACTGTTTTTGATATATTTAAAGAACACTATATATCTACTATCAAGGTTTTGTTTGTTGAGGAGACAAATACATTTCTAATGATTGGGGTTAATGGTAGTGTACATTTTTATCAAGTTACAAGCGGGGTGTTAGGAATGTTGAGAAATGGAGCTGGTTATTTTCTTGCCGTGATTGATTATGTGGAGACCTTAGTGTTGCTTACAGGAACAGAAGGGATGACATTTCAAACCTTTCCTTGATTAATTAATGAGAATTGCTTCTTAAGAACTCATGGCGAATAAAGAAATTCCACGTTTACAATAATCTGTAAGATCATTTGGTTTGCTTGTTATTAGTTTAGTTGTTGTAAATAGGTTATAGAATTGGAAGTAAGAACGATTTTAAAAGCATTTAATGTACTAATAAATCAGTATTGTTCATAGAATTTTCCATTATTGCATTGCCTTAAATAAATATACACATTATACTCAAACACAACAGCTAGATTTCAAAATGTTGTGCCTAATATCTAATGAGCACTTACTTGACATATGTGGAAGTATAAGTGCACTTAGTATACAAAATGATAGCTGCACTCAAACACGTTTTTATGCAATTCAATTCGTTTATTGAATTGTTTATATTTAGTAACAATATACAATTTAAAATTGTAAAAAATATTAATATTATGAAAATATTGCAGTGAAATAGTTGAGTAAAACAAGAGATGAAAAAGTGGCTTATTTTCTACCATTTATTTTTTACTATCCTTTGGACTTTTCTGTTTGTGTCATTAGAATACAACTTCGTCTAACTCATAAACTACCCTTGATATAATTCTCAATATATCACAATTTAATTGTTTTTTTCGTGCATCATCGCATAGTCATGCTTAATTGGTTTGGATTGGATTATTCATGACGATGGAGTCACTCAGTATTGGTTTCAAGTGAAGGTGGAGGCACGTGATGTATTGATATATTGGCAATAAAATACCTATAAAAGGATTAATTCTCTCTACTTCTCTTCTCTTTAACGTACATAAGTCACCGTACTCATTAGTCATTAGGCTCCGACGGTCTGACCCCTTACAAGTTAATGTGGTTTATTGGTTAAGAGTAGAGATGGCAATGGGTCAAACTCGAATCAACTAATGCATACTCTAATTTTACTACAATTAAAAGTCGGAAATTTTCACCTCCACCTCCAGCTCATACTTAGATTTTACGTCCTCCAACTCGAATTCTCGAACCTTCTAGACGTCAAATTATGATATATTTTTCGAAAAATTAAAAATATTCAATAGTTTTAATTCATAAAATAATGTCATTCAAATAGGTTATAATTTGCCTAAATTTAACAAATAAATATAGTTTGAGTAATTCAACTTAACAAATAAATATAGTTTGACCAATTCAACTTAGTAACTCAATCATACAATGATTTGATCAAATTTTACTTAATACTTTCTCCATTCTAAAATACTTGTACGTTTTGACTTTTTATGTAGTTCATTGCGCTAATTTAATTCTTAATATCTTTAATTATGTACAATAAAAAAATTATAACAATTTTATATTAATAATCCTTGCATTGAAACGAATCAAAAAAGATCCAACTTTACTATGTTTTAACTTATAAATTATAATTAGAAACTAATTAAAAATTAAAGGTGATGGATAAATAGTGCATTTTCATGTTATGTAGCAAATAATATGAAATGGAGGAAGTAACAAATAGCAAACGCATAACAATGATGTCTTTTGATCAAGCACAACAATGTATAAACAATTTAAGTTTGAAGAAAATTCTCTAAGATGTGGACAATAACTCAACCACCAATAAAAGACACCCACATAATCTTCAAAATAAACACACTTATTTGTTTAAATCATTCCTATAAATTGTTAATAACCTATATATCTGATACCATGTTGATTTTGATCATTCAATGTTCAAGAATAATAAGAAATTTCAGAGAAGAAGGGAGAGTAGATCAGAGAAAAGAAGGGATTAAATTTTCTTATTCATTTTTATGTCTATTGAATTACAAGAGAGAGAGAGAGACAAATGTATATATATATATTTCAAAGACTATCTAAAATAATGTTGCTATTATTTTTAAAAGAAACTAAGTATGTTTAACATAAATATAAATTTCTCCGAAAAAAAATTATAGAATAAATCTGCATAACAAAAGTCAAAATGCTCGAACGAGCAACAACTCGCTATGAGCTTACTTTGTTCGTTTTGTTCTTGTCTTGGACATTAAGATTTGATACTTGTTTTGTCTCACTATATGTATAGTACAAGGGATTTTTCCCCAACATGTGGTTTATAGTCCAACATAAAGAACCCACTAAAAAATTTATATCTACATACATTTATCTTCCCACGCTTAATTTAGTGTGGGATGATACTTGACTTATGTTACATTTTGCCATGCTTATTAAGTGTAGAGATATTTAACCTCTCTTATATATAAGTATGGGAAAAATGTGCCAAAGACAAATATTATTAGTTTTGTGCTAAAAATTACCCATACCTATTATAAGTTATAAGTGTGGCTATAAATAAGCGTGGGTATTTGCCAAAGTGATGTAATTGAAATAAAGAAACACACACTACAACATGCACAGAATATTGCATCAATTATAAAAAAAAAATAGGGAAAATAATTTTTAGAATAATCCAATATTTTATCAAGTTCTCAGGATTAATCCCAACATTGAATCAACCCTAAATAATCCGACTTTTAAGATTTGATTCCCAGGAACGTTTTTCCTTTATCGATTACATGTTCAAATTTTTGTAAAAATAAAAAGGGAAATTTCATTTTGGTGATTCTGAATTTTTGGCTTTTCTACTATTTTTTTTAAAATTCGCATTGTAACTTTGAGCTTTTAACTTTTTTATATGGTAGATAAAATGTTAAATTTTTAATTAAATTAATTACTTATTGCGACTAGATTTCAGAATATATGATTAATTAAGGTAATCACGACTTTGTTTTTTGAAAAAAATATCATTATGTTGATAAAAATAGCAAAGTTAACAAAAAATTCCTTTTATATACTACAATAAAAAACTAAAATGTTAAGATGACCACATAGATTAATAAAAAAAATTATTCTACCACGTATGAAAAGAAAAAACTTCTGAGTTACCAGTTACCACCACTAATTTCTCAATCAAAAATAAAAACCCATTAACTATGGAAGTTCAAAAGTTAAAAGTTAATTCCTTCTTCCTCTCCGTCAATTTACTCCATCCTTCTTCCTCATTAAAATAAAAATAAAAAAAATTATCGTGAATAATACAATTTTTTGTTAATTTTCCAAAAATAATACCGAATATTGATTAACTATAAATAATACCAACTTAAAGGAGTATTTTCCTAGAAAATTCATAACATGTTAAAAATCAAACTACAGGTGATTATAAGACAAAAAAATTGTTAATTTAGTTAATAAATTAAAGTTGATATTATTCTAAGAAAATACCCCTAAGTTAGTATTATTTATGGTTAATCAATAAGTAGTATGATTGTAGAGAAATTAACAAAAAAGTTATAGTGTTTACTGTTTAGTGTAACTTTTCCTACAAATAATCCCACTAAATTTATTATCCTTCTTCCTCTTCTCAAAACTCCATACAAAAGAGTTAGCTCTGGAATCTTCAGGAAAATACTTCTCTAATTCATCAGAATTCAGAACGCTATTTCTTCATCATCATTGAGCATTCAATAAATGTTTGTATTTTTGTGGTATTTTGGTCCCAATTTCCATTCAACTTGAAAACTGAAATTTGATACCCAATTTAACCCTAACCTTCCTCCATTTTCACATAATCATACATATTTCTCCAATAACTTCCGATTCCAAGTAAGGTTTCTTCTCTAATTCCCCAATTTCAATTCTAATTTTACTTTTTTTGTTTTAACCCTAATTTTCCAATTATTAATTACTCCATGGTTTTCTCTATAATCTTCCATATTCATTGCGTGTATTTTGTTCAGTGAAGGCTTTTCCTTAGCCATTGTTGAAGACATTTGTTCTTTTGGCACATCTTTATAATTCGCATCATTCAGTGAAGGCTAATTAGAGGTGAATTTATATATATTTTTCTTTGTTACATCTTTATAATTTCCCACACAATTATTGCCACACTTAATTATTAGTTATTTTGTTATAATTGGTTATATTCAGCGACGCCCAGATTTAGTCACACATAGTGTGGAATGTGGATAATTATTTCCTTATACAATTATTACCCATGCTTATTAAAGCATGAATATTTACTTTGACTTATATATATATTTTTTAAAACAGAGGCCAAGTTCAACCTTTTTTAAAATTTCAATTTTAACAATCTTTTTTGGAATTATAATCATGAAAAAAAAAAAAAAAGGTACTCCATAACATTATAGTCAAGTTGTCAGATTTCAATGGCTAATTGAACGGAGATAAATTTAGAATTTACATTTGACTAATCCTATGTGACGTTTGAAAAACAAAACCGACAAGGCGACAACCATGAATGGTTTAGGTTCAACTTCAGTTATCGGTTTGTTTAATAATACTCTTCCATCTAAAGTTCAGTTCTGTTTTTTGGCGGGAAAATTAGTTATTCCGTTATACTTTATAGTACAACGCTACATGTTTGTATGTTGAATGAGTTTTATATAAAATGAATGTATCTTCCTCCCATTCGTTCTTTTTTTTTTCTCTTTCTCTGATAATGTTTTCTAGTTTGCCCAACAACAAAATCATGAATACAAGCAGTACTTCCAGTCATTTCCCTTTCTCTGATTTTCGATTTGATATAATAACCCACATTTTGGCTATGCTTCCTGTCCAAGACCTTGTGATTTTCAGGACTGTGTGCCCATCCTGGCGCGCTTACTTCGAATCCCCTTCTTTCATCTCCAAGCATCGCAATCTTTACAATAAACAACATTCCAAAAATTCCCTTTTACTCATTGAAGAAACTTCTAATCCTAGACGATTCTGCCTACAGCGTGTTACCAACGGTCAGAAATTAACCACTCTTGCTATTGTTCGTCCTCTTTTTTCTTGTCATCTTACTTTCCCATGGATTTTTGGAGCCTGTAATGGGTTATTTCTAATGGCAGTTTATTCACTTAGAAATCACCATTGGACTATCAAAATCAATCCAATGAATGTCGATGCTTGGACTTCATTAAGGGCCCCTTTTACTCGTAACAAATATATTTATTGTTGATGGATTGTTTACTAGTTTACAGAAAGTGATCTCGGAATTATCCGCTCTTTTGATTTTAATACAGAAGAATTCAATAATGTGGCTGCACCTGAGCAACTGAAACAATGTAAGAGTTTAAATCTTTTCACCATCGGCGAGTTATTGCTGTTATATCATCGTTCTGCATATGGGTTTTGGAATGGTGTTCAGAATCTTGGATTCAAAATGTTTTTGATGTAATTGAAGAGCATAATCCATATGGCGCTAAGGTTCTCTTTGTTGAGTAGAGCAATACATTTCTAATAATTGGTTGGGGTAGTATACAATTTTATGAAGTTACAAGCCGAAAGAAAAAAATGTTGAAAAATAGAAATACTCATTTCTTTCCGGGGATGCTTATGTGGAAACCTTAGCATTGCTTACAGAATTGTAAGAGATGATTTTCGAACCTTTCCCTTAATTGACGAGAATTGATTCGTCAGAAGTTCATGGCAAATAATGAAAATCGACATTTACACTAACCAGTCATTTGTTTTTTCTATTATTAGATTGATTGTGGTAAATAGGTTATGAAATTGGAAGTAAGAATGATTTTTGAAGCATTGATAGGATGCATGACTAATAAAACAAATATTGTTCATAGAATTAGCCATTCTTGCATAGCCTTAATCCAATGAAAAGATAGAGTAGATAATAGTCAATAATGTGTCTATTGTCTATACAGGCAAGAGACATTGTTTTAAATCAAAAGACCGGCCTATAATACAAGATCGGCCTGCATCCTTGGCATTTTTGAGGTGAGACAAAATAATAGAATTTTCATCTCTGGAGATGAGACGTTAATGCCCTATTAAGATCAGTATAATTTTAATGATTAAAATTGAATTTTACTATTCAAAATTAAATTTTAGTATGTGAATTTGGATTTATTGAAAACTCCTATAATATATTTTAACTAGAGTAACTTTTACTAAAAAGGATTTTTATTTATTGTTATTGTACTGGTTTTTATTCTCTTAATTTTTAACAAAATGAAATTGTACGACTTGTGTTTTTTTAATTAAATTGAATTTTTTTATTTTTTTATTTTACATTTATTTACTCATATGCATAATATTATTAATTATTTTTAAGCATAATATGATCAAATAATAATGAACTAAACGAGTTGAGAGAATTTATGTTATAAGAGGGCTAAAGACAAAATAGATGGTGCCATAATAAAAAAGATAACAGAAAATAATGATGCCCTCTAATAAATTAAATATGTATAATCATACAATTATATATCATAGAATAATAATTGAATTAGTGGTAATATATATATATATATATATATATATATATATATATATATATATATATATATATATATATATATATATATATATATATATATATATATATATATATATATATATATATATATATAAAATTAAGTGGTCACTAAGTTCAAACATTTATTCTTTCTCATTATTTAACCTAATTCAATGTCTAAAATTCAAAATTTTATTTGCCCCATTAACTTTGTAACTTAAGTTTCACCACTATCTATGAAGCCACGAGCCATGAACTCTTACTTTGATTGCCCCATTAACTTAAGTTGCTCGAAAATCTTGATAACTAATTGAATATAGTTGCAAACTTTTTATAACACTCGAATTTCCTCCTATTCTTTACGATTTTCAATTCCTTAAACGAAACTAAAAATCGTGAAGGACGAGAGGAAATTCGGGTGTTACACTTTTCTATAGTGAATTCTCCTCCACAAAGACTTGGATTAAGATAATGAAAATTCACAATGAGATACAATCAATCACATTAAACACCAAGTATTAAGCAAATAATATAAATGAATATGTCTTTGTAAAGATATTAAAATCATAAGCGATCAAATGTGAAGAGGAAAGACAACAAGTCTAGAGTATGAATATGGATATCTAATCTTCATGCAACCTCCTCTATTTGTAGATTTATATGCAAGCTTCTTCCCTTGGTTTCATTCAAAAGACCAAATAAAATATCAATTATCAACAATTACAACCAAAAGACATAACAATACATACTTTTCAAAATAAAGTTTTCTAACACGAATAGTCGTGTATAAACATGGTGCTTGAACCGGTGTATAAACATAGTGTATATTTATTGTGTTCGAATGATCACTAACAATATTAAAGTGATAAAAATGCACAAATAAATTAACACAAATTTTTGTGAGAGTCAGTCTCTTTGAGAGACCATTTTTAATTGGATCGGTTCATTATATATTTTTTAAAATATGATAAGTAAGCTTTAAAAATGATTTAAGTAAACATTTAAGATATTATAAATAGACTTTAAAGATACGGTAAATAAGCATTAAGGATAATGCAAGTATGCATTAAGAATACGGTAAGTAGGCATTAATCTTTAATGGGCTGAGCTTGAGATACGTCTCTCAAAGAGACAACAGTCTCTCAAGAGACTAGTTGATAGATTAATTAAATGAGTCTTTCTCAAGGTAAAACGGTCAAGACGAACGGATATATTTATACTCCTCCACCTCTGTTTCAGTTTTATTTTTTGGCGGGTAAAACGAATTTACCGTTATACTTTATACAAAATTGTTTGTTTGTATTATGAGTCGTATATAAAATTTTTCTTGGACTATTTCATCCCATTCGTCCTTTTTTCTATCTCTCTTTCTCTGATAATGTTTTCTGGTTTGCGCAACAACAAAATCATGAATACAAGCATTACTTCCAGTCATTTCCCTTTCTATGATCTTCCATATGACATAATAACCCACATTTTAGCTATGCTTCCTGTCAAAACCCTAGCGAAATTCAGGGCTGTGTGCACATCCTGGCGCACTTACATCGATTCCCCTTCTTTCATCTCCAAGCATCGAAATCTTTACAATAAAGAACATTCCAAAAAGGACGATTGAAGAAACTTTTAGTCGTAGACGATTCTGCCTACATCGTGTTACCAACGGTCAGAAATTAACCACTCTTGTTTTTCTTCCTTGTTTTTCTGCTCATCCTTTCATACCATGGATTTATGGAGCCTGTAATGGGTTATTTCTGATGAGAATGAATGGTATATATTTGTGGAATCCCTTTCTCAGAAAATCTTTGATTCTTCCACCTTGTCCAATTGTTATCCACCTTCCAATTTACTCATTATGTTATAGGATTTTCCACCTCTTGTGATGATTATAAGGTGCTTGCCTATCGGCTTCGTACCATCATTAATGGTAATGAGTATGAGCCCGCCATGGCAGTTTATTCACTTAGAAATCACATTTGGACTATTAAAATCAATCCCATGAATGTGGATGCTTGGACTTCATTAAGGGCCCCTTTTTCTCGTAACAAATATGTTTATTGTGGATGTATTATTTACTGGTTTCCTGAAGGTGATACCAAAATTATCCGCTCTTTTAATTTTAATAATGAAGAATTCAATAATGTGGCAGTACTTGAGCCACTGAAAGAATGTATGAGTTTAGTTCTTTTCAGCATCGGTGAGTTGTTAGCTGTTATGTCATCGTCCTGCATATGGGTAATGGAAAAGCATGATAGAGAGTACACATGGAGGGAATGGAGTTCGGAATCTTGGATTAAAAATGTTTTTGATATATTGGAAGAGCAAATATTGGAAGAGCAAATTCCAGTTAGTCCTAAGGTTTTTTTTATTGAGCAGAGCAATACATTTTTAATCATTGGATTTTGGGGTGGAATACAATTTTATGAAGTTACAAGCCAAAATTTAGAAACGTTGAGGAATAGAGATGCTCGTTTTCATTTATGGGGTGCTTATGTGGATACCTTAGCGTTGATTACAGGAACGGAAGGAATGATGTTCACACGTTTTCCTTAATTGACGAGAACTGATTCATAAGAACTTACGGCGAACAATGAAAGTCTTCATTTTCAATAATATGTCATTTGCTTTGTTCGTTATTAGATATTGGATTGGTTGTTGTAAATAGGTTAGGGAATTGAAAGTAAGAATGATTTTAGAAGCATTTGATGTATGACTAATAAATCAATATTGTTCATAGAATTAGAAATACAAGACGGTGCATCCTTGGCCTTCTTAAGGTGACACAAAATATGTGAGCATTTAACAAACATTTCAACGAACTAGAAATAACAACAAATTAACAATTGGTTGATCATAAGGGGCTCTTTAAGATATGAAATCGTCGGATTATATTTGATAATAATTCGAAAATCGGAGATTAAATATAATTAGGAAAATATAATTTTCTTAACTATGTAGTTTTCTAAAGTGTTCTTGTGTCAAAAGAATTAAGATCCTGCATAGTAAGTTGATATGCCTCTGCACCAACTTTGAGTATTCCAAATCTCATCAAATGAATTAAATTGCAATGAAATAACATGTTTTACACACAATAATAGGCTTGAATATCCATTTTGTGCATAAGATCATAATGTGTATACTGTATACTGTCTATATAGGATAAACTAGAAACGATTAAATTTTAATTCAATTAAATTTAAATTTTTATGATTCAAATTAAATTTTAGTAATGGAATTTGACTTTTATTGATTATAATTAATTTAAACTAGAGTAATTTTTACTAAAAAAGACTTTTACTTATTGTAATTGATTTTAATTAACTTAAAAATTTTAACAGAATGAAATTGTATGAATTGATATTGATTTTAGTGATGGAAACTAGTTTTTATTGATTTTTAGTGATTTTTATTCGAAACTTTTTTTTGTTTACTTTTCGTGTAACTTCGTCTAGTAGCATATTTTGTACGACTTGTAATTTTTTTAATTAAATTGAAATGTATTTCTATTTATTATTATTTTGTACGACTTGTAATTGAAATTTACACTATGAGATCAAACAATTAATTGAATGAGTTGAGAGAGTTTATGTTGAATAAAATCCAAGGGTAAGACAGGCAAAGTTGAGGGTGACGTAATAAAAAAAGATAACAAAAAATAATAATGTCCTATATTAAATATGTGTGATGGTATATATTATAAAATAACAATTGGTCACATGTTCAAATCTTTATTATTCTTTCGCATTATTTTAACTTAATTTAATGTCCAAAATTCAAAATTTTATTTACCCCATTAATTTAACTTAAATTTCCGGCAATCATGAAGCAACTAAATAATGGCCCAAATCAATTAAAAAATTTCTAAACAATGTTTGAGTGACTATAATTCGAAAGAAAATATTACCATAGTACTTTTCTTTCTTTCTTTGATATTTGGAATGTGACAACTTAATTACAATGTTTAGCTTTTTTGTTTTTTTTTTTTGTTTTGCATTACTATAATTTCAGGAAAAAAATATTACGATTGTAATTTTATCAGTGCCCTCACGTGCGAATGCGAGATCCATTTGAATCTACAGAGGTTTTTTTTTCCAAAAAAATAAATTCATTAAATAGTAATCCTATAATTTTTTTTTTCCATTTTTGTATTATTATCTTCTAATACCTTCTCCTGATTCTTCTTTCAATTCAACTCACACAAAGATGATGTATACAGTATACTACTTATTTCAAGAATAGATTTACATTAACTTCATAAAATGAGATGAGGTTTAGTTTTGCGAAAGCAATTAGAACTATCATACATGTATTCTTATGTTCAAGAATAGATGTACCTTTTGTTGTTGATTGGGGGCTTTTCCTTAGTTTGTTTAAAGTTATCTTTCTAATTAACTACATAGATTTCCGTATAAAGTACAGATACTATAAATATTTTCTAATATAATTATATTAGTATTAATTTTTAATATTAATCATATAGAATATAAATTTAATTATTAAATCTTTGCATTTTTTATGATAATATAATTATCAAAGTGAAGAAATAATTTGTTGTACAATTATATTAAAACATATATGTGAAAAAATTGACAAAAAAAATATTGTCAATCAATAAAAATTTATCAAACTGATTATCGTTGAGCTATATTGATGAAATCATAAAATCCAACTAAGTCAAGAAATTTCCGTCAATAGTTTTTATTAAATTTCAATTACTGCAATTCTAACGTACAATAGAATACTCTATTTATTTTTTTATCATGATTCCATCATTAAAAGATTATAGATTTTCTATCAATATATTGTATTTTAATTTATTTGTACATTTTTATGGTGTATGAATAATTATTAAAAAAATTTAAATGCATCATAAAATATATAAATTGAATATACATACTACTATAAAATAATTTGTGAGCTTAAGACTTTAGATTGTATATATGAATATAGAAAATTAATATTTTATTTTTGTCGTTTTTCAGTTGGATTAGTTCAGTTATGTTAACAATTTGATGAACCAATTTTTAATTTTCTTTATGATTTGGGATAAAAAAAATTATAGATTTACATAAGAAAATATAGTGTATCAATAGATCACATAAATCTATTGTCAATCAACAAATATTGCATCTGTTAATTATTTCTTTAAATATGAAGTCATGTATAAAAAATTTTCACGTCAATGATAAAAAATAGGCGGGAAAATTTATAATGAGAGTGTGACATGTGTTTCAAGTCGTTTCTTATCAATGTATTTTATAGATAGATTATAGATTATAGATAGATAAAACTAAGAAATAGGAGTGGTTTTTTAAAAATATTCTTTAGATAATTTTTAAATTAATTTTAGCGATTATTTAGTTTTCATTTAGTTGCTTCAAATATAGTGGCAAAACTTAAGTTAAAATTTAATGGGGCAAATAAAGTTTTGAATTTTTGTGAGAAAGAATACATGTTTGAACTTATGACTACTTAGTTACAAAACATTAATGGAAAAATTATAAGAAACTACCTAATCTATACCCTTTTTTTAAAAAATTACATTATGTAAAAGTTTTTGCAATTGAAATTTACACTATGAGATCAAATAATTCATTGAATGAGTTGAGAGAGTTTATGTTGGATAAAATCCAAGGGTAAGAAAGGCAAAGTTGGGGGTGACGTAATAAAAAAGATAACAAAAAATAATAATGCCTTATATTAAATATGTGTGATGACAAAAGTATATATCATAAAATAACAATTGATCACATGTTCAAATCTTTATTATTCTTTCGCATTATTTTAACTTAATTTAATGTCCAAAATTCAAAATTTTATTTACCCCATTAATTTAACTTAAATTTCCGGCAATCATGAAGCAACTAAATAAAAACTAAATAATGGCCCAAATCAATTAAAAAATTTCTAAACAAGTTAAAAAAAAAAACACTTTTATTTCTTAGTTCTATTTAGTGATGGCCACGGTCCGGGTTGGGCCGGTTCCATCCGGTTCCGGTTCCATTTGGAACTTGATTCGAACGTGCCGGTTCCGGGCGGTTCCAAACGGTTCCTTGGCGGTGCCGGCGGTTCCAACTCGCGGGTCGGACCATCGGTTCCATTTTTATTTTTCCTTTAAATATAATATAAAAATACTATAATATTGCGGACGTACCTTTGATGATTACTTGATTATTAGCGAAATTCATTACTTGTCATCGTTATTAAAATATTTACTAAAAAGAATGAAAAAAATAAATTAATAAAATGAAAAAAATAAATTAATAAGAAACGAATCAACGATAATGTCGATAAAGATGATTAATAAAAAAAGAGGGAGAAAATGGACTTGAACCTAGTACCCAAAGGAATACTAAGCTGCCTACGTATCTCGAAGGAATCAAAGCCCACGTAGTTCTTTGTCATACCTTTTATTTGTAGTTGTTGAATGTTGATTGATCGTTGTCCGATTGATCCTATTCGTTTTCGTCATCATCATCTGGTTAGTTAGATTCTTCCGCTGACTCTCCTCCTGACGATGATGCAGATGTATCCATCATCATCCATGGATCATCATCATCGCCTTGATCATCATCATTCTTTAGTCCTTGTGTTCGAAGCTCCGCTTGATCCCAACCTTTCTTGCAAACACATATTTGAATACTATGTGGGGTAAGACGAGATCTCTTCTCATCTAAAACTCTTCTACCTGCACTAAAAGCAGACTCCGACGCGATCGTAGAAGCAGGAATTGCAAGGATATCCTTTGCAATTCTCGATAATATGGGAAATTTTGTAGATTTTTCTTTCCACCACTCTAAAATATTATAGCTACCTTGGTCAATTTCAAAGTGATGTTTAAGATAATTCTCTAATTCTAAATTTGAAGTGGAGGGTGAAGAAGAAGATGATCCTACAAAACTATCATCTTGGCTTATTATGTTAGCTATTACGGAATTATAATAAGAGGGACATGTCAAGAAGCTAGCACACCTAGACGTATCGCGTCTTGGGTTATATACACTAGCATAGTAATCATAAAGTTCTGCTAAAAGTTTATTACAAGTTCCAACATAATTATGTACATCACTAGGCGGACGATCTAATGATTGGTAGTAAAATCCAATTACTTTAGTAAGGACTTCTGTCTTAAAACATGGTCTAAAATGGTTGCAATTCCATAAATAAAAGGAAAATCGTTAAATATGTCTTCCACTTATCCATCATATCTGCAAGAATCGGCTTTAAATATAGGTTAGTATCATCATGCGAATGTTTAAGAAGATGATAAAAAATAGTAATACACTCACTTATTACTAAGTGGACGTTTGGTTCGTAAACATATGAAAAAATCTTAGTTGCGTGGTCATACGCTTCTAATATTTTATGTACACCTATAGCTAGTTCCCATGTGTCATCACTTATATAGTTATTTGTACGCTCACTATAAAGTTGTGTTATGACTGGACGATAAGAAATCGCTTTTCTTAATAAATCGTTGGTTGAGCCCCAACATGTAGGAGTATTTAATGACCAATACACTTTTTTTAGTTGATAATGGTCACATAATTGCTTATATCGTCTCTTTATCTGTCCAATTCTAAGCCACTTCACTACGTCTCTAATTGGATCTAATAAATCACTTAATTGTTTTATACCTACTTGGCAAGATAAGTTTACTATGAGCACAACAACGTATGTGTAATAATCTACCCCCAAGGATAAAAGTAAATGCAGGTTTGTTATACAAAAGTTCCATACATTTAATGTTAGCGGTTGCATTATCGGTAGAACAACAAAATATCTTATCTAATAAGTTCCATTCTTTACATATCTCTACTAATCTGTATTTTATGTTTTTATCCGTATGTCTTTCGAGCATTGCCTCAAAAGCAATTATTCTTTTTTGAATAATCCAATTTTGATCTATCCAATGTGCTGTTACACACATATAAGCTTCTAAATGTGGGGGAGCAGACCAAATATCAGTTGTTATGCTAACCCTACCATTAAAAGATTTAAACATTTCTACTAATTCATAGCGCATTGTTTCATATAATTTAATTGTGTGTCGTTTAAGAGTGCTCCTAGGGATTGCTCTATATTGTGGTTGCAAAGTTTTTCTAGTGTAATGCTCGTATGCCCTACTTTCACCATGGTTAAATGGCAATTCATCACAAATTACATATTTAGAAAATTCATCAATCATATTATTACGATTATATTTAAAAGGCATACCTGTGCTGGGAATGTCCCACTGTCGGCTTCCACTTGTGGTCCCGCTGCCTCTTGCTGCATGAGTTTCTTTTGTGATTCCATGCTTTTTTGCCAAATGTTTGTTAAAAGATCCCGTACCACCAACTAACACGTATTCACAAAACACAATAAATAAATTTTTAATACATTCTTGATTTATAAAATATGAATATAAAATGTATGTATAAAAAATTGAAAAAGTATTTACCTCTGGCGAAATTGTATGAAATTAAGGGCTTTACTCCTTGACTTTCACAAATTTGACAAGTGCATAAGAAAACATCTGGATTGTCGGTTGGTTCTTTTGTAAAATACGACCACACATGTGAAACAACTCTACCACTAGGAGGTGGCATTGCCGGAAAAGGTTGTCTTACTGGTTCATCTTCATCTAAATTTAAATATAAAGACATACTCAAATACCACAATATATAATAAATAATAATTTAAAATTTAATCAATTTGAAGAATAAAATTGTAAAACTAACCGATAGTTTGGAAATTGACTCGTTTACCACGAGCTTGTCTTTGTTGTTGTTGTTGTAATTGTCCTTCATCTGATCTTGTTGATGACTGTCGAGATCTATGTATCCCAGTAGGAGTCGTTGGTTCCTCTTCTTGTTCTTCTTCTTCATCAATTTGTATTTCTCTTTCCACTTCTTCTGCATAATTGTGTAATTCTTGGTCGTACCCTTCTGGATAATTTAGTTCATAATTATAATTACTAATCGAAGGTGTTGTTGATATAGACGGAGTTGAAGTGGCCTTTCTTTTGAAGCTAGAACCTTCCAATGATTTTGCCACTTTAGTAACTTTTTAGAGGCTTTTTTCAAAAAAGAAGACATGATAATTTGAAATAATAATAGAATTAAAAATAAATAATTAATTAATTAATAGACTAATTATGTAATTAACTAAATTAAGAAATAATTAAAACACTAATTATGTAATTAAAAGAATAATTGCGTAATTAAGTAATTAAGTAGAGAGAGTAAGTAGAGAGAGTAGGAGAAGAGATGAGTTGTGAATGAAAATGATTGAAAGCGATGTGTATTTATAGGAAAATTTGCAACACCTATAAAACGGCTAGTATAACGGCTCTTTTTCCGGTCCGGTTCCATGAAGCCGCTGGGCCGGTTCACCCGGACCGGTTACGATTCCAGTTCCATAGAACCGTTGGACCGGATCAGGTTCAAGCCCGCGGTTCTTAGGTCCGGTTCAAGCAGTTTTTTTCCGGCGGTTTCACGGTTCCGACAACTTTTTTCCGGCGATTTCACGGATCCGCGGTTCGGAACCTGTCGCGAACGGTTTCGGTTTCGGTTTCGATTCCGGTTCGGGACCGAATAACCCGCTCCGTGGCCATCCCTGGTTCTATTACACTAGAAAGATGAACTTGAAACAAACTAACGGAAAGCCCCCGAACACAATTAACAACAAAAGATAATCTATTCTCTAATTCAGTTTTATTATTTCCCATTTGTCTTCTTCCTTTCTCTGACACTTTGTTTTCTGGTTTGCCAAAGAAGAAATTAAATCATGAATACCAGCACTTCCGTTTATTTCCCTTTCTCTGATCTTCCATTTCAAATGAAAACCCACATTTTGGCCAGGCTTCCTGTTAAAACCCTACTAAAATGTCGGGCTGTGTGCCCATCTTGGCGCGCTTACATCGATTCCCCTTCTTTCATCTCCAAGCATCGAAATCTTTACAATAAAGAACATTCCAAAACTTCCCATTTACTCATTGGAGAAACTTCTAGACGATTCCGCCTACAGCGTATTACTAACGGTCAGAAAGTAACCACTCTTGCTGTTCGTCCTCCATATTCTGCTGATTTTTCTTTAATACCATGGATTTATGGAACATGTAATGGGTTATTTCTACTCAGATTATATGGTGATCAAAAGGGTATGTATTTGTTTTACGCCTTTCTCAGAAAATCTCTGATTCTTCCACCTTCTCCATTTGCTACTCCCTTTCAATCTACTAAGTATGTTTTAGGGTTTTCCCCCACTTGTAATGATATAAGGTGCTTGTCTATCGGCTTAAATGTGATGAGTATGAGCCGGCAATGACAGTTTATTCACTTAGAAATCACATTTGGACTATTGAAATCAATCCCATGAATGTCGATGCTTGGGCTTCATTAAAGGCCCCTTTTTCCCGTAACAAATATGTTTATTGCGGATGGATTGTTTACTGGTTTCCTCAAGATTATTCAAGAAATATTCACTCTTTTGATTTTAATAGAGAAGAATTCAATAATGTGGCAGCACCCGAGCCACTGAAAGAATGTAAGAGTTTAAATCTTTTTACCATTGGTGAGTTGTTAGCTGTTTTATCATCGTCCTGCATATGGGTAATGGAAAAGCATGATGAAGAGTACACATGGAGGGTATGGTGCTTAGAATCTTGGATTCAAAATGTTTTTGATGTAATGGGACAGCACAATCCATATGGTGCTAAGGTTTTCTTTGTTGGGCAGACCAATGTATTTCTAATAATTGGATTGTGAGGTAGCATACAATTTTATGAAGTTACAAGCCGAAAGTTAAAAATGTGAATGATAATAATACTCGTTTTCTTTCCGGGGTTGCTTATGTGGAAACCTTAGCGTTGCTTACAGGAACGAAAGGAATGATTTTCAAACCTTTCTCTTAATTGACGAGAATCGATTCGTAAGAAGTTCATAGCGAACAATGAAAGTCGATATTTACACTAACTTGTCATTTGTTTTTTCTATTATTAGATTGATTGTTGTAAATAGGTTACGGAATTGGAAGTAAGAATGATTTTAGAAGCACAGATAGGATACATGACTAATAAAACAAATATTGTTCATAGAATTAGCATTCTTGCGTAGCCTTAATCCAATGAAAAAATAGAGTAGATAATAGTCAATGTTGTAGATAATAGGCAATAATGTGTCTATTGTCTATACAAGTAAGAGACATTGTCTTAAATCAAAAGACCAGTTTGTAATACAAGATCGGACTGCATTTAATTTTAATGATTAAAATTGAATTCTACTAATCAAAATTAAATTTTAGTAATTGAATTGAATTTTACTAAAACTCCTATAATTTATTTTAACTAGAGTAACTTTTACTAAAAAAAGATTTTTATTTATTGTTATTGTACTGGTTTTTATATATTTAAAATTTTAAAAGAATGACATTGTGCTACTTGTAATTTTTAATGAATTGAAATTTATTTTTATTTTTTTTATTTACATTAATTTACTCATATTCATGATATTATTAATTATTTTTAAAAAATAATAAGCTAAAAAAATTAATTAAATGAGTTGAGAAAATTTATGTTCAAAGAGAGATAAAATTCATGAGCAAAAAATGCAAAATGATTGGTGACATAATAAAAAAAATAACAAAAAATAACGATGCCCTCTAATAAACTAAATATGTACTAATGACACAATTATATACAGAATAATAATCGAAAAGTGGTAATTAGGGATGGCAATGGGTATTGGAGCCAACCCGAATCCGTAGATCTGTATCCATTTTCACGGATTTAGATCCTAAAAATATAGACTCGTCGGATCTGAGTCGGATCCGGATCTAAGAAAAATACCCAGACCCGGACCGCGGATCTGGAGGACCCGTTTTATTTTATTTCTTATTTTTTTTATATCAAATATATTAATTAAATTGTTACTGCATTTGAAGTTGAATTTTTTTGTTTAATTAACTTTTCAGTTACTGCATTTGCTTCGTCAAGAGTTTTCATTGTTGCAACTTGGAACCTTCTGCTTCTTCCGGAATATTCTTTTTTCTTGATGAAATGTTATTGCTTCGTCAACAGTTTGATTAACTTTGTTTGATTAATTTTTGATTTAGGTTGAGTAGTTTTTTATTTATTTGATGTTAGTGGTAGATTTATGTTGATTTATTTGAGTTTAGTGGTTGATTTATGTTGAGTTTAATGGTAATTTTTGTTTTATGTTGAGTGGTTGATTTATGTTGAGTTCAATGGTAATTTTTGATTTATGTTGAGTGGTTTGTGAAATTACATATATTATTAACATTAGTCTATAAATATCACTTTACGGAAGTGCTATTTGTTACTTCCTCCATTTCATATTATTTGCTACATAACATGAAAATGCACTATTTATCCATCACCTTTAATTTGTAATTAGTTTCTAATTATAATTTATAAGTTAAAACATAGTGAAGTTGGATCTTTTTTGATTCGTTTCAATGCAAGGACTATTAATATAAAATTGTTATAATGTTTTTATTATACATAATTAAAGATATTAAGAATTAAATTAGCACAATGAACTGCATAAAAAGTCTAAACGTACAAGTATTTTAGAACGGAGAAAGTATTAAGTAAAATTTGATCAAATCATTGTATGATTGAGTTACTAAGTTGAATTGGTCAAACTATATTTATTTGTTAAGTTGAATTACTCAAACTATATTTATTTGTTAAATTTAGGCAAATTATAACCTATTTGAATGACATTATTTTATGAATTAAAACTATTGAATATTTTTAATTTTTCGAAAAATATATCATAATTTGACGTCTAGAAGGTTCGAGAATTCGAGTTGGAGGACGTAAAATCTAAGTATGAGCTGGAGGTGGAGGTGAAATTTTCCGACTTTTAATTGTAGCAAAATTAGAGTATGCATTAGTTGATCCGAGTTTGACCCATTGCCATCTCTACTCTTAACCACTAAACCACATTAACTTGTAAGGGGTCAGACCGTCGGAGCCTAATGACTAATGAGTACGGTGACTTATGTACGTTAAAGAGAAGAGAAGTAGAGAGAATTAATCCTTTTATAGGTATTTTATTGCCAATATATCAATACATCACGTGCCTCCACCTTCACTTGAAACCAATACTGAGTGACTCCATCGTCATGAATAATCCAATCCAAACCAATTAAGCATGACTATGCGATGATGCACGAAAAAAACAATTAAATTGTGATATATTGAGAATTATATCAAGGGTAGTTTATGAGTTAGACGAAGTTGTATTCTAATGACACAAACAGAAAAGTCCAAAGGATAGTAAAAAATAAATGGTAGAAAATAAGCCACTTTTTCATCTCTTGTTTTACTCAACTATTTCACTGCTATATTTTCATAATATTAATATTTTTTACAATTTTAAATTGTATATTGTTACTAAATATAAACAATTCAATAAACGAATTGAATTGCATAAAAACGTGTTTGAGTGCAGCTATCATTTTGCATACTAAGTGCACTTATACTTCCACATATGTCAAGTAAGTGCTCATTAGATATTAGGCACAACATTTTGAAATCTAGCTGTTGTGTTTGAGTATAATGTGTATATTTATTTAAGGCAATGCAATAATGGAAAATTCTATGAACAATACTGATTTATTAGTACATTAAATGCTTTTAAAATCGTTCTTACTTCCAATTCTATAACCTATTTACAACAACTAAACTAATAACAAGCAAACCAAATGATCTTACAGAATATTGTAAACGTGGACTTTCTTTATTCGCCATGAGTTCTTAAGAAGCAATTCTCATTAATTAATCAAGGAAAGGTTTGAAATGTCATCCCTTCTGTTCCTGTAAGCAACACTAAGGTCTCCACATAATCAATCACGGCAAGAAAATAACCAGCTCCATTTCTCAACATTCCTAACACCCCGCTTGTAACTTGATAAAAATCTACTCTACCATCAAACCCAATCATTAGAAATGTATTTGTCTCCTCAACAAACAAAACCTTGATAGTAGATAGATAGTCTTCTTTAAATATATCAAAAAAAGAATTAATCCATGATTCCGAACACCATTCCCTCCATGTGTACTCTCCATCATACTTTTCCAAAATCCATATGCACGACGATGACATAACAGCTAACAACTCATCGATGGCAAAAAGAACTAACATCTTACATTCTTTTAGCGGCTCAGGTACTGCCAGGTTATTAAATTCTTCCATATTAAAATCAAAAGAGCGGATAATTCCGGGATCACTTTCAGTAAACCAGTAAATAATCCATCCACAATAAACATATTTGTGACGAGAAATAGGGCTCCTTAATGAAGTCCAAGCATCGGCATTCATGGGATTGATTTTGATAGTCCAGATGTGATTTCTAAGTGAATAAACTGCCATGGCGGGCTCATACACTTTACCATTATTGATGGTACGATGCCGATAGGCAAGCACCTTATAATCATCACAAGAGGTGGAAAATCCTATTACATAATTAACATAATGAGTAAATTGGAAGGGGGTAACAATTGGACAAGGTGGAAGAATCAAAGATTTTCTGAGAAAGGGATTCCACAAACATATATTATCTTGATGATCATGTAGAAATAACCCATTACAGCCTCCATAAATCCTTGGTATGAAAACATGAGCAGAAAAAGGAGGAAGAAAAGCAAGAGTGGTAAATCTCTGATCGTTGGTGACACGATGTAGGTCTAATCGTGTAGAATAACCTAAAATTAAATGGGAGTGTTTGGAATGTTGTTTATTGTAAAGATTGCGATGCTTGGAGATGAAAGAAGGGGATTCGATGTAAGCGCGCCAAGATGGGCACACAGCCCGGCATTTCGCTAGAGTTTCGACAGGAAGCATAGCAAAAATATGGGTCCATATATCAAATGGAAGATAAAGGGAAGTGTTATTCATGATTTTGTTCCTAAGCAAACTAGAAGACAAATATCAGAGAAAGAAAGAAAGAAAGATAGAAGGACGAATGGGATTAAATGGCCAAGAAAGAAACAAATATCATAATAAGGAAAATTCTGTATACAACTGATCATGATACAAACAAACAATTTTGTATATATAAAGTATTACGGAAAAATTGTTTTTCCCGCCAAAAAATGAAACTGAATAAGAGATGGAGGAGTATAAATAAATGTGGTCGTCTTGTATGAGACTGTCAAAAATTTTTTTTTTTTTTTAATTAAGCTCACTTCGTTTTTTTTCTATAATCAAGCTTTTTTTTAACCATCAAGAAAAAAGCTTAATTATCTAAACTTAGAATGTAATTGGGAATTGTACAACTTAGTTATAATTGGGAATTGTACATAGTAGTAAATTTAATAACCAAAGCAAAAAAAATTTATGAAAAAATATTTATAAATTTTAAAAATAAAAAATCAAAAATAATATAAAAGTAGAAAATAGAATATCCGAAAATATCTGGTTTTGCCAATATGTTGATCTGGATCCGATTTAAAAAGCGGCTCATGTACTGCCAGGTTATTGAATTCTTCCATATTAAAATCAAAAGAGTGGATAATTCCGGGATCACTTTCAGTAAACCAGTAAATAATCCATCCACAATAAACATATTTGTGACGAGAAAAAGGGCTCCTTAATGAAGTCCAAGCATCGGCATTCATGGGATTGATTTTGATAGTCCAGATGTGATTTCTAAGTGAATAAACTGCCATGGCGGGCTCATACACTTTACCATTATTGATGGTACGAAGCCGATAGGCAAGCACCTTATAATCATCACAAGAGGTGGAAAATCCTATTACATAATTAACAGATTGAAAGCGAGAAACAATTGGACAAGGTGGAAGAATCAAAGATTTTCTGAGAAAGGGATTCCACAAACATATATTATCTTGATGACCATGGAAGATCAGTAGAAATAACCCATTACAGCCTCCATAAATCCATGGTATGAAAACATGACCAGAAAAAGGAGGAAGAAAAGCAAGAATGTAAGATGTTAGTTCTTTTCGCCATCGATGAGTTGTTAGCTGTTATGTCATCGTCTTGCATATGGATTTTGAAAAAGTATGATGGAGAGTACACATGGAGGGAATGGTGTTCGGAATCATGGATTAATTCTTTTTTTGATATATTTAAAGAACACTATCTATCTACTATCAAGGTTTTGTTTGTTGAGGAGACAAATACATTTCTAATGATTGGGTTTGATGGTAGAGTAGATTTTTATCAAGTTACAAGCGGGGTGTTAGGAATGTTGAGAAATGAAGCTGGTCATTTTCTTGCCGTCATTTTCTTACAGGAACAGAAGGGATGACATTTCAAACCTTTCCTTGATTAATTAATGAGAATTGATTCTTAAGAACTCATGGCGAATAAAGAAAGTCCACGTTTACAATAGTCTGTAAGATCATTTGGTTTGCTTGTTATTAGATTGGTTAATGTAAATAGGTTATAGAATTGGAAGTAAGAACGATTTTAAAAGCATTTAATGTACTAATAAATCAGTATTGTTCATAGAATTTTCCATTATTGCATTGCCTTAAATAAATATACACATTATACTCAAACACAACAGCTAGATTTCAAAATGTTGTGCCTGATATCTAATCAACACTTACTTGACATATGTGGAAGTATAAGTGCACTTAGTATGCAAAATGATAGTTGCACTCAAACACGTTTTTATGCAATTCATTTCGTTTATTGGATTGTTTATATTTGTAACAATATACAATTTTAAATTGTAAAAATATTAATATTATGAAAATATAGCAGTGAGATAGTTGAGTAAAACAAGAGATGAAAAATTGGCTTATTTTCTACCATTTATTTTTTACTATCCTTTGGACTTTTCTGTTTGTGTCATTAGAATACAACTTCGTCTAACTCATAAACTACCCTTGATATAATTCTCAATATATCACAATTTAATTGTTTTTTTCGTGCATCATCGCATAGTCATGCTTAATTGGTTTGGATTGGATTATTCATGACGATGGAGTCACTCAGTATTGGTTTCAAGTGAAGGTGGAGGCACGTGATGTATTGATATATTGGCAATAAAATACCTATAAAAGGATTAATTCTCTCTACTTCTCTTCTCTTTAACGTACATAAGTCACCGTACTCATTAGTCATTAGGCTCCGACGGTCTGACCCCTTACAAGTTAATGTGGTTTAGTGGTTAAGAGTAGAGATGGCAATGGGTCAAACTCGGATCAACTAATGCATACTCTAAATTTTGCTACAATTAAAAGTCGGAAAATTTCACCTCCACCTCCAGCTCATACTTAGATTTTACGTCCTCCAACTCGAATTCTCGAACCTTCTAGACGTCAAATTATGATATATTTTTCGAAAAATTAAAAATATTCAATAGTTTTAATTCATAAAATAATGTCATTCAAATAGGTTATAATTTGCCTAAATTTAACAAATAAATATAGTTTGAGTAATTCAACTTAACAAATAAATATAGTTTGACCAATTCAACTTAGTAACTCAATTATACAATGATTTGATCAAATTTTACTTAATACTTTCTCCGTTCTAAAATACTTGTACGTTTAGACTTTTTATGCAGTTCATTGTGCTAATTTAATTCTTAATATCTTTAATTATGTATAATAAAAACATTATAACAATTTTATATTAATAATCCTTGCATTGAAACGAATCAAAAAAGATCCAACTTCACTATGTTTTAACTTATAAATTATAATTAGAAACTAATTAAAAATTAAAGGTGATGGATAAATAGTGCATTTTCATGTTATGTAGCAAATAATATGAAATGGAGGAAGTAACAAATAGCACTTCCGTAAAGTGATATTTATAGACTAATGTTAATAATATATGTAATTTCACAAACCACTCAACATAAATCAAAAATTACCATTGAACTCAACATAAATCAACCACTCAACATAAATCAACCACTCAACATAAATCAAAAATTACCATTAAACTCAACATAAATCAACCACTAAACTCAAATAAATCAACATAAATCTACCACTAACATCAAATAAATAAAAAACTACTCAACCTAAATCAAAAATTAATCAAAGAAAGTTAATCAAACTGTTGACGAAGCAATAACATTTCATCAAGAAAAAAGAATATTCCGGAAGAAGCAGAAGGTTCCAAGTTGCAACAATGAAAGCTCTTGACGAAGCAAATGCAGTAACTGAAAAGTTAATTAAACAAAAAAATTCAACTTCAAATGCAGTAACAATTTAATTAATATATTTGATATAAAAATAAATAAATAAATAAATAAAACGGGTCCTCCAGATCCGCGGTCCGGGTCTGGGTATTTTTCTTAGATCCGGATCCGACTCAGATCCGACGAGTCTATATTTTTAGGATCTAAATCCGTGAAAATGGATACAGATCTACGGATTCGGGTTGGCTCCAATACCCATTGCCATCCCTAATTACCACTTTTCGATTATTATTCTGTATATAATTGTGTCATTAGTACATATTTAGTTTATTAGAGGGCATCGTTATTTTTTATTATTTTTTTTATTATGTCACCAATCATTTTGCATTTTTTGCTCATGAATTTTATCACTCTTTGAACATAAATTTTCTCAACTCATTTAATTAATTTTTTTAGCTTATTATTTTTTAAAAATAATTAATAATATCATGAATATGAGTAAATTAATGTAAATTAAAAAAATAAAAATAAATTTCAATATATTAAAAATTACAAGTATTACAATGTCATTCTTTTAAAATTTTAAATATATAAAAACCAGTACAATAACAATAAATAAAATTCTTTTTTTAGTAAAAGTTACTCTAGTTAAAATAAATTATAGGAGTTTTAGTAAAATTCAATTCAATTACTAAAATTTAATTTTGATTAGTAGAATTCAATTTTAATCATTAAAATTGAACTAATGTTGGCATTAACCTCTCTTCTCAAGAGATGAAAATCCTATTATTTTGTCTCATCTCAAAAATACCAAGAATGTTAAGGATGCAGTCCGATCTTGTATTACAAACCGATCTTCTGATTTAAGACAATGTCTCTTACTTGTATAGACAATAGACACATTATTGCCTATTATCTACAACATTGACTATTATCTACTCTATTTTTTCATTGGATTAAGGCTACGCAAGAATGCTAATTCTATGAACAATATTTGTTTTATTAGTCATGTATCCTATCTGTGCTTCTAAAATCATTCTTACTTCCGATTCCGTAACCTATTTACAACAATCAATCTGATAATAGAAAAAACAAATGACAAGTTAGTGTAAATATCGACTTTCATTGTTCGCTATGAACTTTTTACGAAT